>NC_057810.1:641058440-641074012 GCF_018294505.1 Triticum aestivum
GGTTTTTTTCTTCTTCTGATTAACATCTTTCCTAGAAGATCTTGACATAAAGTGACAACATGCTATCTACATGCAGGACATATACATAGATCTGACAAATAAGAATGGCTCAACGATTGCCCCACCAGTTATAGTCCAAGTTTCCCTCTCCCCAGATGACCGCGGCGTTTACGAAGAAATGGGGAGGCTGAAACAGCTAGCTGAAATCATCACAGAATCAAGTTCAATGAACCTTGGCCTAGACCCATCGGTTTTTGGTAGAATCAAGGATCTCAAGCTGGTTCCGCGACTGCAAGCCCTCGTTCCATCATTTGCTCCTAGCTCATCTCCAACGCAAATATCATCCCCTTCCATGCCTCCATATTCACAGCCAATGTCATCCCCTTCCATGCCTCCATATTCACAGCCAAGTAGAACCAGTCTTTGTGCACATTGTTCATGCCCTGCTTGGATGAAACTAAATGCAACCAATTCGCATCGCATGTTAATGCGACTTCTTCCAATGACAATCTCTTTCAATTACCAACACAGCGTCATAGCAGGAATGGACCTGGGCACAAGCAATGGCAATGCAGTGGCAGCACCAACCTCCATTGCGCCATCATCCCAACCATAGTAAGGTAAAAATAAATATATTTGGGACTAATATATATCTTGCTAATAATAATATACTATAGAATACAGCACTGCAGTTCATCTCTTACCTTACCGCTGTTAGTTATAATAAAAAGAATAAACAATGCCTTTACCTAACCTTTTAAAATATTTTTTAAAAGAAAATGCATGATATAAACAAAGATGGTCTGAATTTTGTTTCTATGTTGAATTTTCTCCAGGTACTTGTACAGTCATGATATATACACTCATGAAGGTATACTGGTCTGAATTTTGTTTCTATGTTGAATTTTCTCCAGGTACTTGTACAGTCGAGCATGATTCAAGTTCCAATTGGAATTCTACAAAAGCAGGCCTCTCAGCCTCGGGCAGATCAGAATTTGCATGTTAAGACTATTTTGCAGCTTATATTACAGTGCAACACTTTGATAACATATCGCGAGTTGCACCAAGGTTGGGAATTTGGGATGTAGCAACTCTATGCTTAAACTAACGTCCTATTTTGTAAGAAATCTAGGCCAGGTTTAATTATAAACTTATACTCACATGAAATCTGGATAAATCCCAAGGTCCATGTATAGTAGAATTAGCAGGTTACAGCTACAAAAGTGGCTGGCCACCATATGTTCCTAAAGACATGTTCTTAGTTGTTTATCTGTTCAGTAACAATTTTTTCCCCAGGCAGCTCATGCATTTGCATACGCTAGGCATTGCTCTTATCTCCAAGAGCCCCTTGGATATTGATTTACTGGCCTGAATCTTGCTTATGAGTTGGATGTTCTGTAAATGCTCCTTGCATAAAGTTTTTCACTTGTTAACAAGAGAAAACCAAGAATTGTAAGTTTTGCAATTGTATTTTCTTGTGGCATGGCTGACTATCAGCTAAACGTGTATAACACCACCCCCCACCCCCACCCCGACACACACACACACACACACACACACACAGAGAGAGAGAAAATAACATTTTAGATCTTTCTCGTGTTTTGTATGTTTCTCTGTATGAATTCGTATTGAGAAGACATGCGTAAACCAAACTAAATGTACAAAAAATAAGTTAAGCAATTGAAAATCATGGTTTACAACTTACAACCAAGGAAAATAACACCAACCATCATATCACCTATTACCACTCTTACAGCTGCAGCTCTAAATGCAAAGCTGACGATTGAACTTTTGAAGTACAATTATATCCTTACTGATCAAACAAACTGGATACTTTCTTTTGTATGAGCTCCACAGTTAGCCGGGGAGACAGCCTCGGAAGTATTTCCTGCAATATGAGTAGTCACATTTACATCAGTTCATGTTATTCCAAACAATGAAGCCTAGAATAATAAACCACCAACAGGGTAACTCTCACAAATAATGCATCATCACAATGATTGAAATATCTATCAGATACCAATAAGGAATGGTCTTTAGGCGAGCTGGAAAGTAAGAGAGAATTCCTTGTTTTCACCATCGGATTACCTTTAAAAAATTGCTGACTTGTCTGGAGTGATCTTATTATAAGTTCACGTGCAGGTCAAGGCACAAATGTGTGGTAAACCTCTATCAAGTTTGTGCCAGCAAAACATATCGTGATATGTTAATAATTCTTCATCGAACAACGAAGCTCTGATTTTACTATTTGTGGTGATTATACCGACTATTGAACCAGCGAAGCATAACCTCTGTCTGCTTCCGTTCATCGAATTGAGACATTGATATAGCCACATGTTGTATACTGGTATCATAATTTGGCTCTGTGCAAGCTTACATTGCATAGCTGAAAGCATGGCAAAAAGGGTAAATTGCGAGCGGATCAATGGATACCTCGGTGCCGTCGGGGAGCACCTTGGCCAGCACCGGGATCTCGTACTGGTACAGCCGCTCCCACTCCAGGTTCGTCGTGATGTCCCTCTCCTGATCGAATTAGCCCAGTACCCCGAAGTAAGCATCCATCTCATCTCAGCACGACAAAGAGATTACGAAGGAGAGCGGCCCGGGTCACTTGCCTGGAGCTCGAGGGAGGCGAGGGAGTAGGGGGTGCCGGAGAGCAGCACGGCGGCGTGGAGCTTCTCCTTGAGGCCGTCGCAGAGGCAGCACCCGGGCTTGGTGTAGAGCACCAGCCTCCGCGGCGCCGCGGGCGAGCTCGACGCCTCCCCCGCCGTCGCGGCGCATAGGAGGCGGGACGCGGCCGCGGCAGGGTGGGCGCGCGGCGCCACGATGCGGACGGCCGCGGGACGCAGGAGCAGCGCAGATAGCGCCGCCGCCATGACTGTTATCGTTGGGCAGGCTCGGTCCGTCGCTGACTGACGACGACGAGGAGGAGGGGGCGCGGATGAGGCGCACGGCGGCACGGGCCGCGGCCGCAAGTGAGAAGACCGGTTAATGGCCCACGGGCCAAACGAGCTCCGGGTCATGATGGGCCAGAGGCCTTATCGAGCGACTTTTTGTGGTGGGCCAGAAGCGTCTCTGCTCCAGACGACGCCGTAGCCACCACTTTCTCTTCCGCTCGCCGCCGCTCCCCTCCGCGCGCCGCCGGTACGACCGCCCCTGCGGCGCCCCACCTCCCCTGTCGCGTCGCGTTCATCTCTCCTCGCCCGCCTAGGTTATTCCTCGGTCGAGCGGCCCCACCCCCACGTCGCTCCATCAACTGCTTCCCTCTCCCATCTGCTGGTTTCCCGGCATGCCTTAGCGCCACTCACTGGCCGCCGCCATCACTGCGGCGTCACGGGTGCAGATTTGGTTGCAATCTACCCATGCTTTCTGATATTTGATCTGGTAAGTTTCTGCTCGCGTTTTCCTGACTCGTACACACATGGATGAAATGGAGCTAGGAATAGTGTGGAGGGGGCTCCGATGCTGGGCTTTGGCAGCACGCTAATTTAGTCGATGTGGTGGATGGATTATGTTCCCTGGTTAGCTTTACTTCCTCTCTGTGTGCACGCAAATTTAGGTTGATAGGATGGGTGCAGTGAAGTGAAGAGCACGCTGTCTGCATTTCTTGGGTGGCATACATGCTCTTCTTTTGGATGATAATCAGAATTACCGTCCTGTTATTTTATAGTAGAACCCAAGAACTTTTGAACGCTTTAGTTGGTAACTTGGTATACAAATTCCAATCGGAACTGAGGACTTAAGATGGATCAGCTGCATGTAGTAGCTCCGAATTACCGTCCTGTTCTTTTATGGTAGAACCCGAGAACTATAGAATGCTTTAGTTGTTATATGGAGTTCAAATAGGAACTGAGGGCTTAAAGGTGGTTTGTAGTTTCCAATTTTTCTACTATGTTGTTTGTATAGAATCTGAGGTTCATACTTAGCAACCAGCTGATGGTGCTATTGTTGTAAGGATAACAATTTGATTTTATTTACTGAGTAGTCGGAGTGACAGTGTGGATGATATTGGGCTGCTCCCTCGTGAAGATAGGATTGACCTTTTGTGATTATTAAGCAGTTTGTGGTAAATAGTATAATTTTAGAATTTGACCTCAATATTACAAGCATTAGACCCAAATATTGTTGTGGTAAATCTATGGTTGTTTCATAATTTAGCGGTCTACTGTTTCTGAAGAGAAAAAAATTAATATTGAAGGGCATAGTGGTGTATCGCTCAGCCTAAAAAAAATGAAGTAGGGCATTGTCATCAGTTGCCAGATAATTTATATTATTGTCCACATAGTTAGAAACCTAATTATGTCTAAAGTTAGTTAGCTCAATATTTGCCCCAGTGAAAACCAGGAGCTCCCCATGTGGTGCCGCACAAGCAGTCGCTGCTCCACTATTGCTTGCTTCTCCTCTAGTGTGGCCTTTTTGTTATGGGTTAGTTTAGCAAATCTTTCTAATTCAATCTCCCATGCTTCAAACGATTTCCAACAGAACAGAACTGCCTGAGGAGAACCAGCAGAAAAATAAAAAGTGAAGTATCGTCACGTGGTCGTAAGAGAGACATGAAAGATACATTGGCAGAACAGCCTGAGAAGAAGCTTAGTCACAGAATTCGTCCAAAAAGAGCAAAAGGTATTGGCTAAATAGCAACGACACCCAGATAACAAAGCATCAATTTTACATGATATGAGCCTTTATCTCCTTTTCTGGCCTTTGTAGTTTCGGAAGTCAAAACTTTACTGGAAAAACCTGATCATGAGATAGATCGCATGAAGCTAAGTGTGATGCATCTCAGGTTGTTACATGACGCCAGAGAGCGTATTAAGGTGAGCTGGGTTGAGACACAGCTGGTGGTTCTGTTTATGAAAATCATTGTGCTGTTGTTTCATGATTTTGTTTTGGCTTTTCCTAGAGTAAGACAATTCCGTCAGGACCATCATCCTCTAATCAAAGGTGTGCTCTCTTTTTTCACTTCAAATATTCATGCATGGATATTTGCTCTATCTCGTGTATACCTGCCATTTCTTATTTTCTACCCAGATATTTTTACCTGAAGTGTAGTAAAAAATAACCAATCATTGACAATAATGCTACAGACTGATTTGCAAGCTTTTTATTTTATCATGGAGATACTTCCCTATTGCAAATAGATTATTTGAACTAGGCATTGCTGCGGCAGCTGTTTATTCTAGCATCTAAATTTGTCTTCTTATATTTGATGGGCTGATATACTCCTTCAATCACAGTTTGTACTGACATTTCCTATGTCATGTTCTTTGTCGATGCCTTTTCACAGCACCTCCCAGTTTGGAGATACCAACAGTTTTGATCATTTTGAAGAGAACTATGACAATGACAGAAGAGAGAACCACGTGCTAGAAAATGCAACCAAACTGAATTACCATTCCTACATGAACAAACAAGCACGGGCCAAATGGTCAAAATCTGACACTGACTTATTTTACCAGGTATTTAGATATCAACTACTCAGGCAACTACTTTCATGTTGAATATACCTTTTTCTTGTTGACGTTTTGGCTTGCCTATTGGAAACTTCAACCTTTTTATCTGTTCTGGTTCAGGCTCTTCAACAATTTGGTAGTGATTTTGCAATGATACAGCAGCTATTCCCTGATAAGTCCCGTGATCAGGTGCGGCAGAAGTTTAAAACCGAGGAGAAAAAACATCCAATGCAAGTCCACGATGCTATACTTCATCGCTCAAGAGGTTAGCAATTGCTTGGTATGGCCAAAATTTCTGAACTGTGATTTCTTTTTCCTTAACTTAATGCTTCTGGTTTACAACTGTACACAGATAATTTGTATTTAAAACAAGTAATCAAACAGCTCAACATTGAAGATCTGCAGAGGGACATCAACAGTACACATAAACAAGAGGTTGCATCAATTGAAGGAGACACTGGAAATGAGGTTCTTTCCTTTCTGAAACTAACACACAAACGCAGTGTTTAATACTGAATTTATCCCATTGACATTCTTTCTCTATTTTTCTGTTTAAAGCATGTGTTGCAGGACTTCATGGAGGAAGAGAATGATTCAAATTGGTCAGATAAAGAGCTGGGCATGCGCCAATCTGAGGTCAGAGAGGGGGAGCATGTTTCTGGGAATGCTGATGATGACCTGGATCTGGATGTTTTTGATTGGTACTAGGACGATAATCATGATGAAAATCAGGCAAAAACGATACGGGGTCTCGTTATTCTGCCAATGTGCTAAGGACATGTCCTGTCTCAGATATGTTTGCTCACGGGATTACCAAGTTACGGATGCAAATAGTACAGTTGTTAGCCCGAATAGAAGCTTATTTTGCTTTTGCCTTTACAATGTACTGAACAGAGTGTCGGGGTAGCATAGCAACACCATATTCGCTCTGTAATAGCCACAGAAACAGGCTGCCAACCATATTTTGCAGTCTGAAGGTGCTAAATTTGGAATCTGTTGGTAGCATATCAGCCATCAAATATGCAAGGTTTTTGCCAAACACATCTGTATGTGAGGCATATGCAGATACTTTACTTATCTGCAGCTATCTCATGCAGTCTGGGAGGAGTTCTACTGCTAACGAGGTCACAAAGTGTAGCCTTCTGCTAGCACATCATGTGTAAACATCTTGCATTGTGAGTGTGTTGTAAAGTACAGCTGAAAAATACACATTCTGTTGCTGCGTAAATCTGGCGTACTCTCCTACGCATCCCTCAGCGAAGAACTCGGCGCCGGGTAGGCTAAGAGAGTGAACCAAATGTTTCAGGCGGTTGCCAGAAGAAACATCAATGATCCATTAAAATGAAGATCAAGACGTCTGCTAACAGAGACTGGTGCCAGACCAGGTCGTCCATATTCAGTATGCGTGCTCCATGTCTGGAACATTAAAATCTTGATGCAGAGAAGAGAATATACTGTGTGAAGACGCGTTTTTCTGCGAAAACGGATAGATTACTGTGACGAGACGCTACGTACGTGATACCGACGCGTCCTCTTTATTTTCTCTGTAATGTTTTTCCTAATCCTCCTGTGATGCTAACGGAGCATCCACGCGTCATGCATAACAGTCTGTCATGCAATGTCTACCGATTCTGAAACACTGGTGGTGAGACCGACTGATGTTGACTGAGAAATGCACTCCTCAGCACCACGCTTTGATTGTGAAATAAAGGAAAGGGATCGGCGATGAAAGCTACTGAAAGGCCAACGTTTTATACACCTAGTCTACCATCTATGGTTGCTGGGGTTGCTGGCTAATGGCCATGGCATGATGCCATTGTGGGGCTCCTTTGTCTTATGCAGAAAATCGGCCGATTCTCGACGACAACTTGCAGATGAAAACCAGCACTGATTCTATTGTTATGAGAAATTCAGAAGATGTATGGAGTGAAGTGATCTTCGCCGTCCATGAATCTTCGACTAGAACTAGCGATCCTTCACCGTGTGAATATTGATTTGCGGCAATCGCCGACATTTGTTTCCATTCGGGATTTTGGATCGGCGTATGTGTTCCAAGAACGAAATAACAGCATATGCGGTCGGTCCAGGTATTCTTTTACGCTTGTGCTCACCTGTAAACCATGGTGGTTTCGTAATCCGTATCATCTTTTCACAGATTACATTGTGTAGATGGTGCACTATGGTGCCTGTGCTAGGAACTTAATTATGTGTTTTGGCGATTCAGTTAGAGCAACAGATGCAGATCTTACTTTCACTATCTCTCTTTGAGGTTACAGAATATATGCCTGCGCCTGTCCATCGGCTGTTAAGCACTAGTAACAACTTCCCCTGAGGAAGTGCGACCCCGTACTCGTAGTGGCTCTAGTGCTCTAACAAAGATGCAGGCAATGTACTAGTACTATTTTTACTTGTGAAGAGGCCCCTTTTTACTGGAATCTTTTGGTGCTACACTGAGGTCTCCTAAAGTGTTTGATTTGTGCTAATTTTTTCAACTCGGAAATGAATTCGTGGGAAGATAGCCACCAACCAGTGAGGATAGTCAAGGGGGGATTAGACATGAGTTAAATCTCCAGTGTGGTAATTCTATGGATACAGCAGCTCTCCTCCTCTCTTTTGTGACAGTTGTAAAGATGAACCGATCTTTATACATCTACGAAAAGGTAGTTGTTGAATATACGAATTGTTGTTCTGGATAGGCTGTAGATATTTTTTCCTCGTGTCAAAAGGGCCGGGTCAGCTTACTTTTATTTCTTTTCCTTCAAGCTATCCATGATATAGCTGTTCGTATCTTCGACTTCTGCAGCAACATAAAACACATGCATAATCCTCAAAGCTTGTTGCTAGCTTTGGGTTGATCACTGTTGTCGACCGATTGTTTCTCCTAGTCTAACATTCCCCAGATTCTGGTTTAGACTTGTGCCGTGAAGGAACCTTTTTCTTAGATCAGTGAGCGTACGTGTTTCTCTTGAGCAGAAAGTTGGTTTCACATACAGATAAGTTGAGTTGCCTAGAGATCAGCTTGCAATTACCATGGCATGTTAAAAGGAACCTTTCACATGGCAATATCACTGAAGCCTAACCACTCCCATTGAGGTCTCCCGGCAGGCAGGTTACCATGACCCCCCTCCACACATGCACGGGCAGAAAACAAGATCCATCACCCAAAAGCATCACACACACGAATAATGTAACAATAAGTAATTCTGATCATCAGCAAGCAAGGAAGCTTCCGGCCCATGCTCAGTGTCCCCCGCTCCTAATGCACTCCAGCTCCTCGCCTCGAGGCAGGCTGTCCTGTCGTCGTGAGGTTAAACCCAAACCAAATCAATTGCCGCTGTCCATTTCGCCTGCTCCCTTTGACGATCCTTCCCTAGTAAAAGCGATGGCATCATCCATGAGTATCAGAGAATTTCTTGTGCGCGCTAGGCTGGCTGCGAAACCGCGTCGCCGTGCGTGGGGGCGCCACGTACGAGTACGTAGCGGCGGGCAGCTAAGCTTTTGTTTGTTGTGTTGTTCTTTATTAAGATGAGGCGTCTTGTTTGGTTTGGTTTGCTGACATCCGAGAGACCGGCTCTTCTTCTTCTCCTTCCTCCTCTTCTTCGGAGGGACAACTGTGTGAGGTGGACGGGTGTCGCGTTCTGCATCCAAGATAAGATCTGAAAGCAACGTGGTGGTGTATAGTAGCGGACGCTGTGGGGTGATCAAGTCGAGTGTGTGCGTGTGTGTGTCGACAGCAGGGTTTGATGCAGTACGTATGTCCGATTAGTAATTGATCTCCGTTTGAAAAATGGGGGCTAGGCTGGCTGTGCTGTTCTTCTGGTGGCCTGTCTTCACCCTTGGTCTCTTTTGACCGTCCTGGATTTCGGGGAAGATTTACTGGAGGGAGGAGACTGCCTGTCCCCTATCCTCAGCTGCCTGTCTTGCTGGAGTGGTAGTATCTGTGAGTGACGTGCTGGTGAATGGGATGTGCATTTACCGGCATTAATCTAGGCATCGGTCATGATCAGGCATTCAGGCTGTGGCGTGAGACCGTGAGCATGGTCGACCGGAGTTTTATTTACCTTTTTTCCTTTTGTACCGGGATCTTGAACGGGGTGGGTTTCTTAATTATCCTTGAAAAGGAAAGGTGTTTTGATATGATATGTCGAGGGAGAGGGAGGGCTGCTCGTCGGCAGGTGGGCTTTTTTGCACCAAGAGTGCAGTCTAGCTGCAAATGTTGCATCGACTCAGAAAAAAAAAACTGCAAATGGTGCATGCACTGTTTTTGTAAATACCACTTTCTAGACAACGGAATAGATACACTTTTTTCTTTTCTTTTTTGTCATTCTATATAACTACTACTATAATTAAGAAAGGAGTATGGATGGCATACCGGACTGATCTGTACACTTTGACCGGCTAGCTATAGCCTATAGCTAGATCGATCCTGGCTTCCTGCACGTAATAAGTAGTGGCCGGCGCCGTCCTTGACCAACAGAACCCAGCCCTGGCCCCATGGTTACTCCCTCCGTAAACTAATATAAGAGCGTTTAGATAACTATTTTAGTGATCTAAACGCTTTTATATTAGTTTACAGAGGGAGTACTTATTAATCCCACACAACAATCACAGAACTACCCCCTCTGCATGCCATGTCGAAAACGCTCTTATATTACGGGACCAAGGAAGTACTTGTAACTAACCGATCACACGACACAGGCACTACATATGCAATCGGCAACGAAGGTACATTATCCTCTCTTCTGGTCCCAAGCTAGCTAGGTAGGGTGTCTCCAACATTTGTCCAACCATAGTCGTCACCGGACTCATCATGGGAGAAACCATTCATATTGTTTCTCTGGCCGGTCTCCTCCTTGGACCAATCACATGACACTCGCATGCATGCACACGGAGACTAGCAGCAGACTAGCGTGCGTGGCCACCCGTCCCATACATGTTCCCGACACGAGATTCTGCGTCACGTACGGTGCGCGGTGCAGCATGCAGCAGCCTGTACCCACGACCCACCGGGCTGCTCGGGTCCAAGGCCACGCCACTCCACTCCACTCCGACCCAGGCCACACAAAGTCAAGACCGACTGGCCCGGCGGCCTCTCCTCTACTTTTCCTGAGTCAAGGAACTCAGGAACCTCGTTCCCCTCGTGCCGGAATTACACTGACAGCCTAGCACCGCCTCCCTCCGCACTTTTTGTGTACCGCCGTGTGAGTGTGAGTGTGAGCGTGAGCTACGTATAGACAGATTAATTTAGTTTGATTTTTAAGGTTGATGATGCACGCACGAACGAACGCCATCTGGATCTTTCTTTCTTTGAGGTGAACGCCATCTGGGTCTGTGGAAAGATACTGGCTTTTCCGCACTTTTTTTCCTGAGAAGCAAAGGTTCCGTCTTTTCACCCGATCGATCTCGCTGGCTGACAGTGCAAGCGTAGACGCATGTGTTGTTAATCTGAGCTTCGCAATCATTTACGACCGGGTCTTTGCAATAGTACGTACATGTCTTGAGATGTACGCCGGGTAGCCTGGTACGGTACACTTGTTGGCCGTCTGTACCTGCACCTGGCATGCACGATCGAGCTTTCCCCATGGTACCATGATTAACATGGCAGATCTCGTGTTTGTACGGCATGCGCGTGTGGTTTATTCAATAACACGCGCTGGCTGGCGGAGGGGGGGACACCACAACCACATGCACTGTGCACACGGAGAATCCCAAGATGTGTCTACACGTACACGTAAGGTGGTCTCTCTCAGGACACAAGCGCCAGCCAGCTCTGACAAGGCCATGCATGCGCATAATCCGAAATCCTACACGCGCAGCAGGGAGATCAAAATATCCTCGATCCAACGGACCGATCGTACTCCACATCCTACGTCAGCGTCACCCATCGCTATCTACTACTCCCAAGCGAGAGCTATCGCATCAGACCGATCGGCATCATCACCGCATCAGCTCGACGCGTTTTTGCATTGCTGCCGGGCGGAGGCCAGTGCAGCTCCAGCTAGCAAGCCTGATCCCGATCCCATGGCAGCGACGTACCTACTCTACTGATGACCAAATCCACAAGACCGTACGTAGTACCACCGGACCGGCTGCCTGCCGGCTGTCCGTGCGCCCAAGTCGCCGTCGCCGTCGCCGTCGACTGCCCCCACCGTGCGCCGCGCGGCCCATGGAACGGAAGCTGCGCGCGAAGCCGCCCCCCTCCGAGGGCATAATAATAAGCACAAATTTCTTCTTCCCTAGCTGGAGTACTGCCCATGTTACTAGCCTACCTTGGCTGATGGATGGACCGACCGACCCGAGGGGGGCTGGCTGTGCCCGGGGCGTGGTTTCTCACTACTGTGCACGGCATGCCATGCCGGTTGGTACGTAGGCTGGCTAGTGCGTTGCACAAGATCGACCGGTCCATGCGCGTGGCTGCGCCTTTTTGCGCGGCTTTGCACCTCAAGTCGCGGCAGCCAGCGCGAGGCCTGTACGGCGAGCTCGGACCTTCGGGGTTGTGGTGCTGATTGGGAGTGTGGTGTGGTACTGCTGGTTTTTGCATGCATGTGCGTCGGCTGGATGTATGCGGAGTGGCTACATGTCGAGCTAGAATGGATTGGACGGTGTATCCGCGTGTCTCTGTGTGTGTATAACTCTGTAGCGGGTTCCTGTGTGAGGTCAACCGCTCGGCTGTTCACGGTGAGCGCAGACAGCTGCGTGCACGCACGAGGTTAAGTGAGACGTGTGCGTGGAGGGTGCATGAGTTTACGAGGTCTTTTTTTTCTCTGAACCACAATTTGCTAGGCCTTTATCGTTCAAAGGGGGGTTTTTATAGGATTTCCGGCGATCCGCATTCAGTGGAAGGAGACGTTTCCGTCGATAACGAGGTGCCTACGTTGACTTCGTAAATTTCAAGATGATATGCCGGCTCAGTAGGTGCTCATAAGCGTAGGGTTTGCGTGTGTGCGTTCATAGGGGTGAGTGTATGCGCGTGTATATGAGCGCTTGCGTCTGTACTGTGTTAAAAAAAGGAGTGTTTTTATAGGATTTTTAGAGAATTTTTTCAATAATTTCAATTTTGTAGGACATGTTTGATTTGTATGATCAAAATCTATAAAGTTTTCCCTGTGCTCTACTTGGCATGCAATTTCAAAGCAAAAAAATTCTTCTCATATCTCTTGGCGGCTAGGGTAAACTCTTTCTTCCACGCTTTGCCAGTAAACCTATAGATTTGCCTCCCCTCTGTCTGCCGCTCAGGTGGCCGGTGCCTCCACTCCAGTTAGTAGTTTAGGGTAGGGTTTTTTAGTCCTTGCAGGTGCGGCGCTCAAGCGGATGGCGGCGCTTCTTCTTCGAGTTTGTCTACCAGGCTCCGATCCTCTTCGAATTCGTCCATCTAGACCTAGTCGACGAAGCTCTGACATAGATTCCTTTCATCCCCTTGGGGCGGTCGGGTTAGGGTTTCTCATCATGTGGTGAAATTTGATGTCAGGTGCTTCATATCTATTCAAGGATTCAACAACAGCGACTGCGGCTCCAGGGCGCTGGCCCTTAGGGGCACTTGCACGAAGACTTCCCGGCTGTCATCGATAAGGTCAAGCCGGCTCCGGTAGGGGAACGGCGCGTCGGCGGCTCGTTCTGACGACGGTAGTGGTCGTCCGGTGGTCTCAAAATCTCGATATAATTTTTATTATGTTTGAGGTGCTTTGTATTTTTGGTGAACTTTGCTAATAGATCTGCGTCGTTTTTGCAGAAAAGCAAAATTTTCCTTGGGTCCAACCTATCAATATTTTTCATTTTGTTTCTATGACAAGCCAATCCCTTTCAAGGGATATGGGCGTTCACGTGGTGTAGACAATCACCTTCTATTTCACGTTCATGTGCTTTGTTTCATGCACGATTGAATATTTCATGGCATGGGAGATTTGGAAAGAGCTGAATGCCAGAGTCTTCTGCAACCTCAACACCCAACGATGGTGATTGTGACGAAGATCAAGGAGGCCCGCCTTTTTACTTTGGCGGGGGCTAAGCACTTGATTATTGTAATAGTGCCACGAGAGTAATTGTTTCTTTCTATGATTGGTGGGTTTTTGTTAAACCTTCTTCCTTAATCAATGATATCGCAAGTTCTTTGCCTTGTTTCAAAGAAAACATGGCATGGCATCTAAATCATAAGTATTCATACTTATCTGTTGTTAGAATCATGTGAACCAAACGAGATGTAAATAAGATATATTGTCATATTACAACTTTACTATATTGTTATTGCAAAGAACTACCTGTGGTATACCACATTAACATGTTAGTTAATCAGGAGACCAGATCCAATCACCTTAATTCATGGTTGATTTACCATATGGCAGTTTTAATCAAAATTGGATTCGAAATGGATTAACTATATGTCTACACTTTGAGCTGAAGAAACTGAACGACTTAGTATAGCAAATTCAAATGAAAAGATAATTCCTAGGTTAACGAGAAGCTCAAGGAACTAAGACTTGAACATGTCCATTTGCATTGGTTGGAGCAATGACACCAACACATGAACCACGTGGTCTTCCCTAGTATGTGTTAGGGCCACATGTCCATCATGGTCCATCCTGATTGGCTCCATTGGTCTCAGCTTCCCTCACCCAAAGATGGTAACATTGTACACCCTCAAGTTTTTAGTGCCCAAAAAGTTCACGAGCTGGTCCATGGAGCCCTTTGCTAATGGCTTGAAGAAAACCGACACATCAAAGCATCTGAAGTATTTCCTTCATGTTGGCAACCACTACAATGAGGTTGATCTATGTAACGACCATCATGACAGACTAGCATGACACATTATAACCCATTGTGCCTACATTGGGCACTGTAGCAAGGGAGCTAAGTTGAATATACAAGAAAAAACTCAAGAAAGGCGAGAAGATTGTTTTGGATCACACATCATAGTCGCTTCATGACACCCTATCAACCATGTGTCTGGAGGTACATATTGTTGCCAAAGGTCGAGAACTCTTCCAACATTAGGTCATACTCCATTGTTTGGTGTATTACTTTGATATGAGCATGGAATTCGATGTTATGGAGTTCATCCTTGTGACAAATCAAGAGGACATCTTCGGAGCTCAAGACATCAATCATGTGTTGTGACGCCCCCGGACTGGCTATCGTGTATAAGGCCGCTACACCTAGCATGTGTTGTGATGCCCGCGGACTGGCTACCTGGTGAAGGAAATATGCCCTAGAGGCAATAATAAAGTTGTTATTTTATATTTCATTATTCATGATAAAGGTTTATTATTTATGCTAAGAATTGTATTGATCAGAAACTTAAATATATGTGTGAATACATAAACAAATATGGTGTCCCTAGTAAGCCTCTACTAGAGTAGCTCGTTGATCAAAGATGGTTAAGGTTTCCTAACCATGGACATGAGTTATCATTTGATAATGGGATCACATCATTAGGAGAATGATGTGATGGACAAGACCCATCCGTTAGCTTAGCATAATGATCGTTCATTTTATTGCTATTGCTTTCTTCATGTCAAATACATATTCCTTCAACTATGAGATTATGCAACTCCCGGATGCCGGAGGAATGCCTTGTGTGCTATCAAACATCACAACATAACTGGGTGATTATAAAGATGCTCTACAGGTATCTCCGAAGGTGCTTATTGAGTTGGCATAGATCGAGATTAGGATTTGTCACTCCGAGTATCGGAGAGGTATCTCTGGGCCCTCTCGGTAATACACATCATAAACTTGCAAGCAAACGACTAAGGAGTTAGTCACGAGGTGATGTATTACGAAACGAGTAAAGAGACTTGCCAGTGACTAGATTTAACTAGGTATGAAGATACCGACGATCGAATCTCGGGAAAGTAACATACGGATGGACAAAGGGAATTATGTATGTTGTCATAATGGTTCAACCGATAAAGATCTTCGTAGAATATGTAGGATCCAATATGGGCATCCAGGTTCCGCTATTGGTTATTGACCGGAGAGGTGTCTCGGTCATGTCTACATAGTTCTTAAACCCGTAGGGTCCGCACGCTTAACGTTCGATGACGATACAGTATTATATGAGTTATGTGATTTGGTGACCAAATGTAATCGGATTCCGGATGAGATCACGGACATGATGAGGAG
>NC_057810.1:641074310-641217086 GCF_018294505.1 Triticum aestivum
CGAAAGTGTTTCGGGGGGTACCGGGTACTTATCGAGTCGCCGAAAGGGGTTCCGGGCCCCCCCGGCAAAAGATATGGGCCAAGAGGGGAGACGCACCAGCCACGAGGGGCTGGTACGCCCCTCATATGGGCCGGCCTATGAGGAGAAGGAAAGAGTGGAATAGGATTCCCCTTCTCTCTCTCCCCCCTCCTCTTTCCTTCCCCCTCCGACAAACAAGGCAGGGGGCGCGACCAAGGGCAGGAGCCCAAGTAGGATTCAGACCTACTTGGGGTGCCCCTTGGCCTATCCCCTCTCCCTCCCACCTATATATATGAGGAGGGGCGCCTAGCACACCCCACACAATTGCCTAGCTGTGTGTGGCGCCCCTCTCCACCGTTTACACCCCCGGTCATATTTTCATAGTGCACAGGCGAAGCCCTGCGGAGATCACTTCACCATCACCGTCATCACGATGTCGTGCTGACGGAACTCATCTACTACCTCGACGTCTTGCTGGATCAAGAAGGCGAGGGACGTCACCGAGCTGAAAGTGTGCAGAACACGGATGTGTCGTGCGTTCGGTACTTGATCGGTTGAAGCGCGAAGAAGTTCAACTACATCAACCGTGTTGTGAAACGCTTCCGCTTACGGTCTACAAGGGTACGTAGACACACTCTCCCCCTCGTTGCTATGCATCTCCATGGATTGATCATTGCGTGTGCATAGAATTTTTTTTGTTTTCCATGCAACGATTACCAACACCTGGATCTAGACAGGCCCTAGAGATCAACACTAGTCTTTTCTACGCACTTTGTCCCCACTCGTGCACACCCTGGATCACTTTGAGATTCCTTGCAAATGGGATGCCAAAAAACAAGGAATTACTGATATGAGTAGTCTATCAATCCTATTAACCCGAATGTTATATGTACGTATGCACTTCTCTTCCAAAGGTTGGTCAACTCCAATGTTAAAGTTCTCTTACACTCCAACTCTCGAGGTTTGTGTTATTCTCAAACCAGCTCCATGTCTCAAGGTGAAGATGGCCAAGAAGGACATGTCAACCTGCTACACAGATGTACCAACGATGTCTCCCACGACACCTCCAACTTCTAGTGCTCCCACTTCGGTTTAGATGATCATTCCATGGCAGCTATCCTACATAGTGAATGTGCTTGGTCGAATTAAAAATAAATTGGACTTCTAAATGTTCACAAGCAAGCATTTGATAAATGGGCGGGGAAACTATTTGTACATACAAGAGGGTTGAGTCCACTCTGATTTTAGCTTCCATCATCATTGAAGGATCAAAAGATGCCCACAAATTTGGTTTAGAGGGGATGGTGCTGAATAGGTGGCTACTTTTTTCTTAGTTAATTGTATAGGCAATAGCAGAATACTAAGTTATGTATAAATGCACCTAAGTTATGCACCCTGATACGTCTTCAACGTATCTACTTTTCTAAACACTTTTTCCCTTGTTTTGGACTCTAACTTGCATGATTTGAATGAAACTAACCCGGACTGACGCCGTTTTCAGCAGAACTGCCATGGTGTTATTTTTGTGCAGAAACAAAAGTTCTTGGAATGACCTGAAAATCCACGGAGGTTACTTTTGGAAAATATAAAAAATACTGGCAAAAGAATCAAGGTCGGGGGGCCCACACCCTATCCATGAGGGTGGGGGGCGCGCCCCCCTGCCTCGTGGGCTCCCTGGATGTCCACCAACCTTAACTCCAACTCTATATATTTGCTTTCGCAAAGAAAAAAAATCCGAGAGAAAGTTTCATCGCGTTTTACGATACGGAGCCGTCGCCAAGCCCTAATCTCTCTCGGGAGGGCTGATCTGGAGTCCGTTCGGGGCTCCGAAGAGGGGGATTCATCGCTGTCGTCATCATCAACCATCCTCCATCACCAATTTCATGATGCTCACCACCATGCGTGAGTAATTCCATCGTAGGCTTGTTGGACGGTGATGGGTTGGATGAGATTTACCATGTAATCAAGTTAGTTTTGTTAGGATTTGATCCCTAGTATCCACTATGTTCTGAGATTGATGTTGCTATGACTTTGCTATGCTTAATGCTTGTCACTAGGGCCCGAGTGCCATGATTTTAGATCTGAACCTATTATGTTTTCATGAATATATGTGAGTTCTTGATCCTATCTTGCAAGTCTATAGTCACCTATTATGTGTTATGATCCGACAACCCCGAAGTGACAATAATCGGGATACTT
The DNA here is from genome assembly GCF_018294505.1 of Triticum aestivum. NCBI lineage: Eukaryota > Viridiplantae > Streptophyta > Magnoliopsida > Poales > Poaceae > Triticum > Triticum aestivum. The sequence goes on from NC_057810.1 coordinate 641,076,528, forward strand.
CTCGGTGATGACCGTAGTTTGAGGAGCTCATGTATTCACTATGTGTTAATGCTTTGGCCGGTACTCTATTAAAAGGAGGCCTGAATATCCCTTAGTTTCCACTAGGACCCCGCTGCCACGTGAGGGTAGGACAAAAGATGTCATGCAAGTTCTTTTCCATAAGCACGTATGACTATATTCGAAATACATGCCTACATTACATTGATGAATTGGAGCTAGTTCTATGTCACCCTATGTTATAACTATTACATGAGGAATCGCATCCGATATAATTATCCATCACTAATCCAATACCTACGAGCTTTTCGCATATTGTGCTTTGCTTATTTACTTTTCTGTTGCTACTATTACAATTACTACAAAACTGCTATCGTTACTTTTGCCGCTGTTACCATTACTATCATACTACTTTGCTACTAAATACTTTGCTGCAGATACTAAGTTATCCAGGTGTGGTTGAATTGACAACTCAACTGCTAATACTTGAGAATAATCTTTGGCTCCCCTTGTGTTGAATCAATAAATTTGGGTTGAATACTCTACCCTCGAAAACTGTTGCGATCCCCTATACTTGTGTGTTATCAAGACTATTTTCTGGCGCCGTTGCCGAGGAGCATAGCTCTATTCTTTGAGTCATTTGGGATTTATATCTGCTGATCACTATGAGGAACTTGAAAGACGAAAGACCTAAGATTTTCCCCTCAACTACGAGGGGAGGTAAGTGTAGGATCGAAAGTATGTCTAGAGGGGGGGTGATTAGACTACTTGACCAAATAAAAATCTAGCCTTTTCCCAATTTTAGTTCTTGGCAGATTTTAGCAACTTAGCACAATTCAAGCAATCAACCTACACATGCAATTCTAAGAATATAGCAGCAGAATGTAAAACAATTGCATATGAAGGTAGAGCAGGGAGTTTGGGGAGGCAAACGCAATGTTGACACGGAGATTTTTACCGTGTTTCCAATAGGTGGTCCTATCGTACATCCACGTTGATGGAGACTTCAACCCACGAAGGGTAATGGTTGCACGAGTCCATGGAGGGCTCCATCCACGAATGGTCCATAAGAAGCAACCTTGTCTATCCCACCATGGTCGTCGCCCACGAAGGACTTGCCTCACTAGGGTAGATCTTCACGAAGTAGGCGATCTCCTTGCCCTTACAAACTCCTTGGTTCAACTCCACAATCTTGTCGGAGGCTCCCAAGTGACACCTAGACAATCTAGGAGACACCACTCTCCAAGAAGTAACAAATGGTGTGTTGATGATGAACTCCTTGCTCTTGTGCTTCAAATGATAGTCTCCCTGTCGGTGTCAAAACCAGCGGATCTCGGGTAGGGGGTCCCGAACTGTGCGTCCAGGCGGATGGTAATAGGAGACAAGGGACACGATGTTTTACCCAGGTTCGGGCCCTCTTGATGGAGGTAAAACCCTACGTCCTGCTTGATTGATATTGATGATGTGGGTATTACAAGAGTAGATCTACCACGAGATCAAGGAGGCTAAACCCTAAAAGCTAGCCTATGGTATGATTGTTGTTATTGTTGTTGTCCTACGGACTAAAACCATCCGGTTTATATAGACACCGGAGAGGGCTAGGGTTACACAGAGTCGGTTACAATGGTAGGAGATCTACATATCCGTATCGCCAAGCTTGCCATCCACGCCAAGGAAAGTCCCATCCGGACACGAGACGAAGTCTTCAATCTTGTATCTTCATAGTCTTAGAGTCCGGCCGATGATGATAGTTCGGCTATCCGGACACCCCCTAGTCCAGGACTCCCTCAGTAGCCCCTGAACCAGGCTTCAATGACGACGAGTCCGGCGCGCATATTGTCTTTGGCATTGCAAGGCGGGTTCCTTCTCCGAATAATTTGTAGAAGATTGTGAACACTAGGATAGTGTCCGGCTCTGCAAAATAAATTCCACATTCCACCATAGAGAGAATATTATTTACACAAGTTCAACCTGCTGACGTATTTCGTGGCATGACGTCACACCACAACCAAGCCTTTACTTGAATCATTTTTATTATACCGCCTCAGCGCATTTAGCGAAGCGGTTTCCTTGGCACGTCTTGTCGAAGCAGAGATCGTGCTCCCCTTATTCCGGGATTCTCATCAATACGGGCGTGGGTAATTCAACCGCGCCATTGATTGCGGCGCTTGGGAGAAAAGCGAGTTTTACCAGGCCGGTGGGGACGCATAGTTTCGTCTGCCCATATATAAGGGGATAAGGATCCACCTTTTTACCTGCGCCTTCTTCCTCCTTTGCTTATCCATCTCCGCGCACTCGAGCTCCAGCGCGCAAGTCCGCACATCTCGCCTCGACCTCCTCCAGCCATGTCCGGAGCGGGAGGCAAATGGATGGCCTCCTCCGTTACGGAGGGGCACATCGAGAGGCTGCGCGGCGCCGGATACCTGTCCAGCAACATCGTGCACCGGCTCCCCAACAAGGGGCAGCTCATCCCCACCCCCAGGCCCCATGAGAGGGTGGTATTCCTTACCCATTTCCTCCGCGGACTGGGCTTCCCACTTCACCCCTTTGTCCGGGGGCTCATGTTCTACTACGGCCTGGATTTCCATGATCTGGCCCCGAATTTCATCCTAAACATTTCGGCGTTTATCGTCGTGTGCGAGGCCTTCCTCTGCATCCAGCCCCACTTCGGCTTGTGGCTCAAGATCTTCAATGTCAAGCCGAAGGTCGTGAAGGGGAACCAAGCGGAATGCGGAGGCGCCATGGTGGGCAAGATACCCAACGTTACTTGGCTCGAGGGCGCCTTCGTGGAAACCATCAAGGGGTGGCAATCGGGGTGGTTCTACATCACCGAGCCGTGTGATCCTAAATGGGCAGCGGCCCCCGAATTCAGATCTGGCATCCCCACACGGCTCACCTCTTGGAAGGAGAGTGGCCTGACTTGGGGCAATTCGGAGGAGCTGAACGGACTCCAAGCCTGTATCCAGAAGCTGGTGGACAAGAAGCTCAAGCTTGTCAACGTCGTCCAGGTCATGCTCATCCGCCGGATCCTCCCGTGCCAACAACGGGCCTTTAAACTGTGGGAGTTTGATCCGGCTCAGCACCGAACCTTGAGAGGGATCTTCGACACTAGGTACGAAGATGCCTGGAAGGTGCTTTTTAAGGGCGCCGAGGCCCCCGCATCCGCTATCGAAGATCGCGGATTCTGCTCGCAGCATCAGGCTGACGAGGTAAATGATATTACCCTTTACGGGACACTTGTTTTCCATAGTTTGACTCTATGCGGGATCTAAACTCCCTTTCCTTTGGCAGGACTGGCTGAAGAAGGCCGAGCAGACTAACTGTCCGGCCCCCTTGCCAGAAGACCCAGTGGATGCCCATCTGGCGGGGCTGCTGGTTCCGGCACCCCATGTGGTGCCGGAGAAGAAGGCCAAGAAGGAGGCCACAGGTACTCGAAAGAGTTCCCGTTTTCAGGTGTCCGATGACTCCGAGGCGGACTCCTCCCCCGAGGACGAGGAGAAGAAGAAAAGGGCCTCTCCCTAGCGGGGGGAGGGAAGAAAAGGAGGGCCTCCCAAACGAGGGAGGCCGAAGGGTCCAAGAAGGGAAGAACTCTTCCCCCGGACTGTTCCGCCAACGCCGGTGACGACGACGAGGATTGGCCTCCGAGGGCCAAGCCCCTAGCGAGATCGTAAGTATCCGGACTCCCGAATGACTTCATGATTTTTCTTTTTGCCACTTGGTGTCTTTCTAACGCCGCATACAACCCTGTAGTCCGCCCAAGGACGATCTTCCCGCTTCGTCGAGCGGGTCCTTGGGTTCGTCGGATGTCAACAGCACTTCACTTCCAACCGCCTCTTCTCCCCGCGATGCTGACGACGTCAAGGTGGGATCCCAGAGAGGGACCCATCCGGAGGAGGAGGACCCGGAGGTAGCATAGGGTGACCTCCCGGACTTCGTGCCGGACTCTGCACCGGAACCTGCAGTGGTTCCAGAGTCCGGCGGGCGGCCCCTTCGCAAGAAGGGCAAGACCGTGGCGCCGGCGGCCTCCGTCCAACCGAAGGTGCCGGATAACTTGCTGGAGGTGCTCAACAGCGCTTCCATCGAGGAGGAACACCACACTGTCATGAGTGCGGTGATTCAGAAGGTCCAGCTCGCCAAAAGCGGGCTGACCGAAGCCTGCAGCAGCCTTCTATCAGGCTTTGAGGTAAAAACATTAATATATGTAAAATAGTACCACATAGACAGTAGCCCCTGATGCTCGGTTCGGTGTTCGGAAAGAAAAGCCAGACTGAGGATCTAAAAAGATATACGCAGGAGTCATAAAAAATATGTCGATATGGGATTGCAGGCTACCCTACTGACCTCTGCCGCACTGACTGCGGAGGTCAATGCTTTGAAGCAAAACCTCAAGCGGTCCGAGAACGAGCTCGGCCGTGCCAAGAAGCAACTCGAGGACAAAGAAGGTGAGTAGCACCTTATTAAAGTTGTACCTTACAGAAAAGGATTTGGTTGCAAAAAGAATGACAAGGATAACGTGGGTATTGCAGGGGCCACAAACGAGGTGGCGACCCTAAAGGAGGCAGTGTCCGTGGTCGATCGTAATGCAGTCGCGGAGCGCGCCGAGCGAGAGAAGCAGGAGGCGCGGGTGGCGGAGGTACGGCAAGAGCTCCAGGCTCTCATGAAAAAACATGAGAGTTTGGAGCGTGACTCAAAGACTCGAGAGTCCGAGCTTGCATCGGCTCTTGAGAGTGCCAAAGCCGCTAGGCCGAAGCCTACAAGGCCCTCTGGGAAATCGAGGCATTGAAGAAAATAGCGTCGGGTAAGGCATTTTTCATGCAAAGCAAGCATGTGGATGTGGATTACGTGTTACTTACCCGAATTCGGAGCTCTCCAGGAGCGTTCGCAGATCTACCCCGCAGCGTGTCTGATGCTGCCGCTTTCTATAGGGCCGAGGAGGGGAGCTCGATGGAGAAGGTCTTCTGGTCTCAGTATGCTGAGGCCGGACATCCGGTTCCCCTTAGCGACCAGCTGAAGCAGCTGGTCGAGCTCCACAAGGTGGCCCAACAGGCCATGAAGGGCCTCATAGTTCGGCTGTGGCCCAATGAGGCCATGCCTAGGAGCTACTTCGGCCTGGTGCAGCGGCTGGTGGATGCGTGTTCATGGGTTGAGGTCATCAAGCGATCCGCCTGTATTGAAGGTGCCCGTCGGGCCCTTGCCCGTGCTAAGGTGCACTGGGGCAAGATGGATGCTGAGAAGCTTGTGACAGACGCGCCACCGCCGGGCAAGGAGTATCGCACGCCTGAGATGTATTACAAGAGTGTCCTGAAGGGTGCCTGCACTATTGCGGGTGAGTGCTCCAATAATGTAATATTTGAGTAAACTCGCATTTTGTTATCCTGTGCGCAGAAAACTTTGTTCATATGCGCTAAGCAACGCTTGTTGATTTAAAATATTACCTTCTGTGTGGCTGTTTATCAAATCTGAGAGATGGCAAGTCGTCGGCTTCAGCCCCCATGCCACGAGTGCTGGGGTGTTCGGTATAAATTTGAGCACTCTGTTCCCATATTTGGGTCCATCTAGGGAGGCGCTCAACCCGACGAACAAGGCAACCGGACTTATAATGCTTGAACCCTCTCACTTAGCCATAGAATTCTATAATTTTAAATTTCGGCGAAGCCCCTAGTGTTCGGAAGACCGAATTCGGGGCGCTATCTACGCCTGGGCCGGACAAAGCCGGTTCCTCGCTCTAAGAGGAATAAGTCTTTAGGGACTCGAAGAAACCTGTCGAACAGCGACCGGCTCTCGCCTCATCATGACGGTCAGTTTTAGCTTTCTCCACTGAGGCGTTAACCCAGCTCAACTGGGGCGCAATCGCAGTGGTTCTCCCAGTGCTACCTTAGCCGATACAACGGAACGTAAGGTACCGAAACATGGGAGCCGGGCAAACCCAACTATTGACCCAAGACATGATTCGGAGCTGATGCATATAATGCTATAAGTTCGGAGTGCCACACTTGTGAAAGTGTTCGGACTTATCACACCATGATGTGGGGAACTTAAGCCCCTGGTGTTTTTAGCCGTACCAAAGTGTACGGATGCAACATGTCGTAAATGAACATATGTATAAGAAAGAAATGCAATTATAGGCAAAAAGGTGCTGCATTGTTTTATTCAAGAAGTACTGCTATGAATCCAGAACGATACAAATAGTGCGATAAGCAAGGGACGGGACTATTAAACATGTCCCCTCCAGGGGTAGGCTGCGGAGTGGTGTATAAAACAGATTTAATGCTCGTAAGGGAGACCACCTGGATATTCGTTGCAACCTTTCTCCTTCCCTGGCTGTTGCATCGTGAGTTCGGCCGGTCTACTGCCGGACAGGGCCTCTGGTAAACGGAGTCCTGTGGGTAAGAAAAGAAAAAGGGGAAAAGAAAAGAAGAAATGACACACTTGGGAGCCCCTGATGTGGTTGAGCCGCATTCTGGGCCTGTCGTGGTCGTGCCCCTTCCCCCATGCCCATGGTATCTCCAGAGCGTAATGATGTACGCGAAGGACCAGTCTTGCGATCTTGCGAGGGCTGGGGTTGGGGTCGCATTGCTACGCGTGCTCGGAACGCGCCAGATGGTCTTGTTGTAGGTTACTTCGGGCGCGTTTGGCTGTGTCTGGTCGCTTAACGGCCGGACTCGAGAATTTCCTTAAGAGGCTGCATTGTACTTCTGCGCGAGAGCCGCTGTATGTTCCTCCGTTCGGAGGGAGCGCTCGGTGTTTCCGTTGACCGTGATGACTCCTCGAGGGCCTGGCATCTTGAGCTTGAGGTATGCGTAGTGCGGCATCGCGTTGAACTTTGCAAACGCGGTCCCTCCGAGCAGAGCATGATAGCCGCTGCGGAACGGAACTATGTCGAAGATTAACTCCTCGCTTCGGAAGTTATCCGGTGATCCGGAGACCACTTCCAGTGTGACTGAGCCCGTACAATTGGCCTCTACACCTGGTATGACGCCTTTGAAGGTCGTCTTTGTGGGTTTAATCCTTGAGGGGTCTATGCCCATCTTGCACATTGTGTCCTGATAAAGCAGGTTCAGGCTGCTGCCGCCGTCCATCAGGACTCTGGTGAGGTGAAATCCATCGACGATTGGGTCTAAAACCAATGCGGCGAATCCGCCGTGGCGGATGCTGGTGGGGTGGTCCCTTCGATCAAAAGTGATCGGGCAGGAGGACCATGGGTTGAACTTCGGGGCGACTGGCTCCATCGCGTATACGTCCCTGAGTGCACGCTTCCACTCCCTCTTGGGTATGTGGGTTGCGTATATCATATTCACCGTCCGCACTTGCGGGGGAAAACCCTTCTATCCTCTGTTGTTTGGCGGTCGGGTCTCTTCTTCGTCATCGCTATGCAGCCCCTTGTCATTGTTTTCGGCAATTAGCTTGCGTGCCTGCTTGAATACCCAACAGTCCTTGTTGGTGTGGTTGGCTGGCTTTTCGGGGGTGCCGTGTATCTGGCACGAGCGATCGAGTTTTCGGTCCAAATTGGACGGACCCGTAGTAGTTCTTTTGAATGGCTTCTTCCGCTGACCAGGTTTCGAGCCTCTGAATCCAGCGTTGACTGCTGTATCCTCATTATTGTCGCCGTTAATGCGGCGTTTATTCTTGTTGCGACATGACCTGCCATTGCGATCCTTGGTATCCGGACTGCCGGAATTTTTGCTAAGGTTGTTGCTGCGAGCTAGCCAGCTGTCCTCTCCCACACAAAAGCGGGTCATGAGTGATGTGAGGGCTGCCTTGGATTTCGGCTTTTCCTGTCCCAGGTGCCGGGCAAGCCACTCGTCGCGGATGTTATGTTTGAAGGCTGCGAGGGCCTCCGCATCTGGACAGTCGACGATTTGATTTTTCTTAGTTAAGAACCGTGTCCAGAATTGTCTGGCCGATTCGTCTGGCTGCTGAATTATGTGGCTTAGGTCGTCAGCGTCTGGTGGTCGCACATACGTGCCCTGGAAGTTATCAAGGAATGCGGCTTCCAGGTCCTCCAAACATCCAATTGATTCTTCTGACAAGCTGTTAAGCCAATGCCGAGCTGGTCCTTTAAGCTTGAGTGGGAGGTATTTGATGGCGTGAAGATCGTCACCGCAGGCCATGTGGATATGAAGGAGATAGTCTTCGATCCAAACCGCGGGGTCTGTTGTGCCGTCATAGGATTCGATATTCACGGGTTTAAACCCTTCGGGGATTTGATGATCCATTACTTCATCCGTGAAGCATAGTGGGTGTGCGGCGCCTCTGTATTGGGCTATATCGCGACGAAGCTCCAACGAGCTTTGTCTATTGTGTTCGGCCCGGCCGGACTTACTGTGTCCGGCGCGATGGTTTTCGTCATGTATCATGGGGCGCCCACGCGATCCGTAGATTGATCTTGATTGTCTTGCCTTATCCTCCAATATATCTCGCAAGTCCGGAGCATTCCCCTGTGGCCTTGTGCTGTTCGAGCGATGCCGGGGTACGGTTCTAGTGAAGGGCCTAGAGGCCTCTCTGTCGCGGCCACGAGGTGGCCGGTCAGCCGTATTATGCTCTGGTGATACAGTTTTATATGCCTCCTCCTCTAACCGGGGGAGCAAGTTGCGTTTGGGGTAGCTTTTGGAGGGGCTTCGAGCTCATGCTCTTCGGCCGCCAGGACTTCCGTCCATCTGTCGGCTAGCAGATCCTGATCAGCTCTAAGCTGTTGCTACTTTTTCTTGAGGCTGTTTGCCGTGGCCATAAGCCTGCGTTTGAATCGCTCTTGTTCGACGGGATCCTCAGGCACGACAAATTCGTTGTCGTCGAGGCTTGCCTCATCTCTAGAGGGAGGCATGTAAATATCTTCCTCTACCTCTTCGTTTGCCGCCCTCTTGTGAGGGCTGGCATCTCCGTCCTCCTGCACCGAATCTTGCTGGAGGGGGTTGTCTTCGGCACTGTCTGGGGTATTATTATCTCCGGTGCCGGAATCGCCATTCTTGCTGTGGCGGGATTTAGAGCGGTGCCGCTGACGCCGGCGCTTGGGCTGTTTCTTGGAGGGGTCTTCCTCCGCTGTTCCTTCGCCATTCCCATCCATTGGGATATTCATCATGTATATGTTGTATGACGAGGTGGCTTTCCAGTGCCCAGTAGGCGCTGGTTCTTGGTCGTCTCCAGCATCGTCGTCCATACCGTCGATGTCGTCGGAGTCGAAGTCTAGCATGTCAGTTAGATCATCGACAACGGCTACTAAGTGGGTGGTGGGTGGGTCTTGAATTTCTTTGTTGTCCGCATCCCAACCATCCTGACCGCAGTCCGGCCAGGGCTCTCTTGATAACGAGAGATATTTTAGCGAGCTCAAAATGTCGCCAAAAGGTGAGTGTTGAAAGATGTCCGCGGCGGTGAAATCCATGATCGGTGCCCAATCGGATTCGGTTGGTGGGGGCGCGGGAGGTTCGGAGTCCGGCAAGGAGTCCGGCACCTTGGAGTCACGAGCTTCAGAAGGGACAAAGTCAGTATTCGGCTCTATCGCCGTAGAGGTTGCAGCCCCCGAGGCGGTGTCTAACCACCCGTCCTCGATCTGCACAGCCGGCTCCGAATCGAAGGTAGGAGCAGACTCGTGTGCGGCCTCCATGGCACTGTCCGGCAGCAGAGCTAAATCATGCCCATCGTGACAGTGCGGCATGCTCGGCTGTGGCTCGAATCCATTGAAGATCAAGTCTCCGCGGATGTCAGCCGTGAAGTTCAGACTTCCAAATCTGACCTGACGGCCAGGGGCGTAGCTTTCGATCTGCTCCAGATGGCCAACCGAATTGGCCCGCAGTGCAAAGCCACTGAATACGAAGATCTGTCCGGGGAAAAAAGTCTCACCTTGGACCGCGTCATTGTTGATGATCGAAGGAGCCATCGAGCCTATCAGTGACAGAGGAACTCTCAATGAAAGCACCAATGTCGGTGTCAAAACCGGCGGATCTCGGGTAGGGGGTCCCGAACTATGCGTCTAGGCGGATGGTAACATGAGACAAGGGACACGATGTTTTACCCAGGTTTGGGCCCTCTTGATGGAGGTAAAACCCTACGTCCTGCTTGATTGATATTGATGATGTGGGTATTACAAGAGTAGATCTACCACGAGATCAAGGAGGCTAAACCCTAAAAGCTAGCCTATGGTATGATTGTTGTTATTGTTGTTGTCCTACGGACTAAAACCATCCGGTTTATATAGACACCGGAGAGGGCTAGGGTTACACAGAGTCGGTTACAATGGTAGGAGATCTACATATCCGTATCGCCAAGCTTGCCTTCCACGCCAAGGAAAGTCCCATCCGGACACGGGACGAAGTCTTCAATCTTGTATCTTCATAGTCTTAGAGTCCGGCCGATGATGATAGTTCGGCTATCCGGACACCCCCTAGTCCAGGACTCCCTCACTCCCCAACACTCAACTCTCTCTCATAGGATTTGGATTTGGTGGAAAGAAGATTTGAGTGGAAAGCAACTTGGGGAAGGCTAGAGATCAAGATTTATGTGGTGGGAATGGAATATCTTGACCTCAACACAAGTGTAGGTGGTTCTCTCTCAGAAAATGTATGTTGGAAGTGTAGGCATGTTCTGATGTCTCTCTCCACAAATGAAGAGTGGGTGGAGGGGTATATATAGCCTCCACACAAAATCTAACTGTTACACACAACTTACCAAACTCGATGGGACCGAATTGTGAAACTCGGTCAGACCGATTTAGTTCATAGTGTGACCGTTAGGCATTTCGGTGGGACCAACATGTCAACTCGGTGGGACCGATATCATTAGGGTTAGGGCATAACATAATCTCGGTGAGACCGATTACACAAACTCAGTGAGACCGATTTTGGTAATAGACAAACAGAGAGTTAGTCAGGCAAACTCGGTGGGACCGATTCACTCATCTCGGTTGGACCGAAACGTTACGAAAAGGAAACAAAGAGTTTGCATTGCAATCTCGGTGGGACCGATCGCTCATATCGGTTTGACCAAAACATTACGAAGGGAAACAGAGAGATTACAATCCCATCTCAGTGAGACCAAGATCCCTATCAGTGAGACCGAAAAGACTAGGGTTTCTGGCAATGGCTATGTCAACTAAACTCAGTGGCGCCGGATAGAATGTTTCGGTGGGGCTGAGTTTGACTTTTGGTTTGGGACATATGTGAATGTGAGAAAGTAGTTGAGGGTTTTTGGAGCATATCACTAAGCACTTTGAGCAAGAAACTCATTAAGCAACATCTCACCCCCTCTTGATAGTATTGGCTTTTCCTATGGACTCAATGTGATCTTGGATCACTAAAATGGAAAATGTAGAGTCTTGTGCTTTGAGCTTGATCCAATCCTTCTGTCCTTAGCATTTTGAGGGGTCCACATTTCTCATCCATGCCATGCCAAACATTGAGCTTTCCTGAAATATTTATCTTGAAATGGCATTAGCTCAATGAGCTATATGTTGTTAGGAATTACCAAAACCACCCAGGGATAGTTGCACTTTCAATCTCCCCCTTTTTGGTAATTGATGACAACATATAGATCAAAGATTCGACAAATGATAATAAAGATTGAAAAACATCATTGCTTTGAGAAGTATGTGATAAGCAAGAGCTCCCCCTAAATTTGTGCATTATTTAAAATTTGCTTTGGACTGCATATGCACAATATGTTAGGATCATGGGTTACCCTTTCATGTCACATACATCTTGGTGGAGCACTCAAAATGATAATAATTGAACACATGCACTCATCACCAAGCAAAAGTGAATGATCATATAAGGATATAAGAGATAATATCATCCAACAAGCATTAAGGGTAGCATATGATCAAACAAGTAAACAAGTAGCTCACAAGCACACAATCAAACAAGTTCAACCAAAACAAGAGAGACAAAAAGCAACACTCTCTCTCGAAGCCTATGATCTATACATTTTCTCCCCCTTTGGTAACAAGTTACCAAAAAGTTCAAAAGATGCATAGTGCTAAACGACTCTCAGGCTTGGTCTTCATGAGGTGGTGTAGAGATGACTCCAAGGACGAAAGCGTCTGTTGATGTAGCTGGAGCTGGTGGAGTGGCTGCTGGAGCTGGTGGTACTGAAGGTGTGGCAGCTGGTGCAGATGTTGTAGCTCTAGTATCTGTGACTGGCACTGCAGTAGATCTCTGTCCTTTGGGCACTCTAGCAAAAGCATCTGTAGTAGTTTTTCCCTTCTTCTCCTCCACTTCCTCCTGAAGTTGCTCAACTGCAGTTTGGATCTCAGTTACCTTGACATCAAGAGCATAGAATTTCTGCTCAATGATCCTCTCCAAGCTCTCCTGGTTTTGAGTCAGGGTGGCCAAGCCCTTCTCAATCCTCAAGGTGGAGGCAATTAGATGTCCAATCTGATCTTGCTTGCTCTTCAGGAATACTTGAGATGCCTCTTCAGCAGTTGGCATCTTTGCAGCTTTCTCTGCCCTTGCCTTCTCTCTCTTCTCATGTGCTTGAGCTGATGATGGTTCATTCTCATTCATAACAATGGTGTTATCTTCAAATTCAGGGTAAATGGGCAGGTGCTCCTTATCCAATAGATATTTTCCTGTGCCCATCTTGGAGTTGATGAGCTCCTGAATTTGTGGGGCATACCCACAAGATCTCTTCTGATCAGCTCCTGTTCTTTTGATTGTCTCCACAATTAGACTCATGACTTTAAACTTTTGAGGCACATCAAACAAATGTAGCAAATTGATAGCATGTCCTCTGATCATCTTGTGATCACCTGACTTGGGTAGCAATGTGTGCCTTAGGATCTAGTTGATGGTAGGCAAACCAGACAACAAGAAATGGACAGATCCAAACTTATGAGTCTCCAAAGCATCATCTGGGATCTCTTTGTACATGTGTGCCATAGTGTTATGGTCTTTCTTCTTTTTAACATAAACATCCAAGTCATCTTCATTTTGTTCTGGAGCATTGATCAACTGAGCTCATTCTTCCACAGAGGATTGGTACATAGTACCTTCTGACATCTAGATGATCTTCCCATCTGGGTAGAAGTGGGCAGTGGAGTAAAACTGCATGATCAGCTCATCATTCCATTTGGTGTGCTTCTGGGCAACAAATGCATCAACTCCACATGCTTTGAAGCTGTCATATACTCTTGGATTGTGATCTTCATTCTCCTTGATGTATTCCCAGTTAACCCATCTCATGTCACGGATAATAGGCTTCTTGTCAAGCAAGATTGTCTCATAAAAGTCTTGTTGTTCCTTAGTGTGAAACCTGTAGTCAACAACAGTTCTCCTCCTGACAACATATGGATCAAACTGTCTCCATAATCTCAATCCTGAATCCTTTCTGATTTTCATGTTCTCTGCAACAGGATGTGCATCATTGTGGTCAGGGATCTTGGGTTTCAGTTTTCTCAAAACAAGTGAATCATCTTCTTCTGCAGCTTCAGGCACTTGGGCCTTGTTCTTCTCCTCAGTAGGTATAGTTCTGGTGTTCCTCTTGGGTTTAGGCTTTTGAGCTAGAGCAGCAGCCTTGGTAGCAGCTTTGGGCTTAGATGGAGCAGCCCTTGATTTGATTGCATCTCCCATGAGCTTGTGAGATTTAGGAGCTGGAGCAGCATCCTCTTACTCTTCATCTTCTTTTCCAGAATCTCTCCTCATGGAGGGCTTGACAAGAACTTTGGCAGTAGTTGTTCTTGACCTCTTCTTTTTTTTGTCTTCACCAGTAGCTTCTTCTTCAGATTTAATGGTGAATTTCATAGTTTCACCTATGGCAACCTTCCTGGATTTGGATGTAGGCACTCTCCTGGAAGGTGCCTTCCTATTCATGCCTGGCTTTGTGGTAGTAGCACTGCCATACTCCTTCTTCATCACTTTCTTCCTTGAAGTGGCCTGATCCTCAACAGCAACATAATCCTCATCTTCTAAATCTGAGGTTTTCTTATTCCTTGTCCTGGTAGCTGCCTTTGGCAAGTTACTGGGTGTGCTCCTGCTGCCCTCATCATAACTGCTTGAGGGACTACTGCCCTCACTCAACTGAGCTTGCTCTTCAGACTTGTTCTGGCTATCACTTTGATCAGACATATATGCAAACTCACTCACAGCAAACCCTGTGAATAGATATAGATGAGGTAGAGTAGATGAGCATCACAAAGTACAGAGGTTTTTGCAAAACAATTGAGTCAAAAACTTAGTTTTAGTTCTTCACAGAAAGCATTTCGGAGCTACCGATTTGTAAACTCGGTGATATCGAAGCAGTTTTTGGAACCTAAACTAGTGAACTCGGTCAGACCGAGTCACAGTTTGGTGGCACCGAGACTGCTAGGGTTTCATAGAGAATCGAACTTGGTCACACCAATTTGCAATTCTCTGTCAGACCGAAAATCACATGTGCAATGGCCTAAGCCAAATCGGTGAGACCAATTTCAACAACTCGGTCAGTCCGAGATGAGTTCAGCGAAAACCTAACCTTAAATTTTCAAATCAAATATAATCTACAGGACGTTTTCACTGGACATGATGATTTCATATGTGGCAAGAATCATGGCAAAGAAATGTGCTACGAATCGGAGTTAATGAATAGCACAAAGTATCAAGTTCATACCCTAACTCGATGGTGAACTTGCTACGGCGGCAACGGCGGAGCAGATTGCCGTTGACGACGGCGGAGACCAGTGGTGGGAGGTTATTGGCGGCGAGAAGACGATCCGGAGATCCGAAGAGGCAGAGCATGTTACACGCGGGTGAAGAGTTTCGGAAAAATTTCCAAAATTTGACCCGTTAGTATATATAACCTGACCCTGTCGGCGTGACCGAGTGGAACAACTCGGTGGCACCGAGATGCAAAACTGCAAGCAGTTACTGCAACTCGTTGTGACTGAAAGGTTATAATCGGTTGCACCGAGATTGAAAACCTAGATCAACTTAGTGATCTTGGTATGACCGAAGAGGGTGAATCGGTCAGACCGAAATGCACAAAGAGGTTTTGGAAGTTTAAGTCTATGACGAATCGGGGACTCCGAGTGCTCCTCACACAGAGTGGTTCGAATCTGACTTGATCAAACTTTGTGATGTAGCATGAGTAGAGTTTGAGATGAGAAAAGCATAGATAGCTAGAGAAGGTTCTTAGGCATTCTTGTTCATCCACTTGGCAAAAGGAAAGAAACCAAACAATCAAAACAACAAGTGGATGTCTTCGAATGAGTAAATTATGCAACCAACATGCTCACACAATAAAATGGCAAATGAAATATGTGGCAAATCATGCACAAACAATTATAGCATCTATCAAGCAATTGGCGATGACTAGGTCATCTATATATGAGTATATTGACTTAGGAGTCAAATGAGAACATTTGATCATAGGTCATACTCATCGTTTAAGTACAAGTGGGGTTACCACTTTTACATAAAGCATTGTTGTGTTCACACCATTAGAGTTGCTTTAGCTCAATTCTTAGAGTAAAGCTACCCCTAGATGTGAGATCCCCCCTAAGAGGTATGAACTAACCTTGGGTTTTGTCGATGATGACTTCATGTAGGTGCTGAAGATGTGGATGCTCAATGTTGATGTAGATCATTCGGAGCAATCCATTGGAGTGAGTTGCACTTTCAATACCTACACGGGTTAGTCCCACAAGGAACAAACAAGGATATTCATAGACATAGAGTGATGCACACACAAGATGATGTCCATGAAAGCATTAGGTTACCTTTTTCCAACAAGAGGGTTTGTGACTCCTTGAACTAGTGCAAGATGTGGAAGTTGATTGCACTTGTCCTTGCCAAAATGATATGAGTGAAGTATGTTGGCGGAGTCACCCTCAAGAATTCTCTAGTTCTTCTTCTTTGGGATCCACATCATCTTGATGGGAATCCTTGGAGTTGTAGTTGTAATTGATGAAGTAGAACTTGATGTAGTCTTGGGAACCCACTTGACCAAGGCCTTAGGAGCTTCTTCAAATGCATCAATCTACTCTTGAAGCTTGTCCTTGCCTTTTTGCTTGTGGTCTTGTGGTGGAAGATCATCTTGAGTTTGTGTTCCTTTGAAAGGTAGGATCGTACTTCTCTTGTTGAGGAACAAACTTCGTCTTGGGGTATTGATCTTCTTCCAACTCAACTCCATTGGCATTGAACTTTCGTTCAAAACCAACACCTTGATTCTTCCGGTGCCTTCCTTGATTGCGTACAATCTCCTCGAATTGCTTACTTTCGGCAAGGCTCTTGTAAACACCTTTCTCTATAATTCCCTTCAATAAGCTATTTTCTTGCTCAAGTGTAACTTGGCTAAGAGAATCATTAGTGGAATCAAGAGAACTACTAGAAGCAACAACATTGGATTTAGCATGATTATTGTTACTACTAGAAGAAGAATCTTTCTTGTTCTTGTTACTAGACTTGACTTGTGGCATGTAAGTAGATAAGAGTAAATGCTTGGAAATGTAAGAAGAACTTTTCTTGCGAAGATCATCATTGATTGCCTTTAAAAACTCATGCTCTTGCTCAAGGTTGAGCTTTTCAAAGCATAACTTCTCATGAGTCTTTAAAAGTTCTCGATGATCTTCCAAGATAGTTTCATGAGCTAACTTAAGAGTGTTTAGTTCTTTAGTTAATCTCTCAATATTCTCCTTATCATTGTCATTCTTTTTATCTTGATTAGCATGATTAATTGACGTTTCATCATAGTATTCATCACTAGAGTTGTCAACAAGTAAATCATCATCACCTAACAAGTCATCTTCATCATTATTGAAATCAACATACTCGGGGTGTGATACCTTTGGGCCTTTAGCCATGAAGCATCTTCCAATTCCCTCATTTGGTGAGTCAAATATGTCATAGGAGTTGGTTGACACAAGTGCTAGACCGGCATCACCTTCATCTTGAGTATATTCGGAGTCGGAGTGATAGCTTCTCTCGGAGTGATTGTCGGAGTCGGAGCCGGATACCCATTCACCAACATGAGCTTGATGTCTTTGTTTTGTGTAGCTCCTTGATGACTTATCCTTTCTTTCTGAATCCTTGCTTCTCCGGGTTGTTCTTCGTTCATAACGATCATCTCTACTCCTCTTTCTCTTGATGGTGATTCTTCTCTTCTACTCCTTCTTTTTGGAGAATCTTCTCTTCTTTTATAGGGAGCTGTACACTCATTGGAATAGTGTCCGGGTCTTCCACAATTGTAGAAATTACGCTCACGACTAGAAGATCTTTTGTCATTGTAGGACCTTGACTTGGAACTTCTTTCCTTGCTTCTACTCTTGTAGAACTTGTTGAAGTTCTTCACCATTAGGCTCAATTCTTCGTTGAAGGTTTGTTTCTCACTTGATGATGTGGGAGCTTCACATGAGGCTTTGTAAGCACCACTTGACTTGTTGTGGAGCTCTTCCTTATCCTTGGATGACATCTCATGAGCAAAAATTCTTCCAATGACTTCCATTGGCTTGAGATCTTTGTAACTGGGCATCATTTGGATCAATGTGCACACGGTATCATATTTTCCATCCAAGGCTCTTAGGATCTTCTTGATGATGAATTTATCAGTCATATCTTCACTTCCTAAGCCGACAATGTCATTTGTGATGAGAGCAAGCCTAGAGTACATTTCAGCGACGCCTTCACCATCCTTCATTTTTAACTTGTCAAGTTGAATTTGAAGCACATCCAATTTGGATTCCTTGACGGAGTCGGTACCTTCTTGCATATCAATCAAAGTATCCCAAATTTCCTTTGCATTCTCAAGACGATTGATTTTGTTGAATTCTTCAGGGCACAGTCCGTTGAAGAGAATATCACAAGCTTGAGCATTGTATTGCAGCATCTTCAACTCTTCCGCGGTAGCTTCACGGTTCGGTTCTCTCCCATCAAAGAATTCACCTTGCAAGCCAATACACACAATAGCCCAAACGGCGGGGTTATGTCCAAGAATATGCATTTTCATCTTATGCTTCCAACTCGTAAAATTTGTACCATCAAAATAAGGACCTCTATGGTGGTAATTTCCCTTGCTAGACGCCATACTCTCCTAGGTTGTGAAACCAAGGCTATGACCACCAAAAGCTATGGAAATCAAAGAAAATGGAGAACAAAGCTCTGATACCACTTGTAGGATCGAAAGTATGTCTAGAGTGGGGGTGAATAGACTACTTGACCAAATAAAAATCTAGCCTTTTGCCAATTTTAGTTCTTGGCAGATTTTAGCAACTTAGCACAAGTCAAGCAATCAACCTACACATGCAATTCTAAGAGTATAGCAGCGGAATGTAAAACAATTGCATATGAAGGTAAAGGGAGGAGTTTGAGGAGGCAAATGCAATGCTGACATGGAGATTTTTTTATCCGTGGTTCCGATAGGTGGTGCTATCGTACATACACGTTGATGGAGACTTCAACCCAAGAAGGGTAACGGTTGCGCGAGTCCACGGAGGGCTCCACCCACGAAGGGTCCACGAAGAAGCAACCTTGTCTATCCCACCATGGCCGTCGCCCACGAAGGACTTGCCTCCCTAGGGTAGATCTTCACGAAGTAGGCGATCTCCTTGCCCTTACAAACTCCTTGGTTCAACTCCACAATCTTGTCGGAGGCTCCCAAGTGACACCTGGCCAATCTAGGAGACACCACTCTCCAAGAAGTAACAAATGGTGTGTTGATGATGAACTCCTTGCTCTTGTGCTTAAAATGATAGGCTCCCCAACACTCAACTCTCTCTCACGGGATTTGGATTTGGTGGAAAGAAGATTTGAGTGGAAAGCAACTTGGGGAAGGCTAGAGATCAAGATATATGTGGTAGGAATGGAATATCTTGACCTCAACACAAGTGTAGGTGGTTCTCTCTCAGAAAATGTATGTTGGAAGTGTAGGCATGTTCTGATGGCTCTCTCCATGAATGAAGAGTGGGTGGAGGGGTATATATAGCCTCCACACAAAATCTAACCATTACACACAACTTACCAAACTCGGTGGGACCGAATCATGAAACTCGGTCAGACCGATTTAGTTCATAATGTGACCATTAGGCATTTCGGTGGGACCGACATGTCAACTCGGTGGGACCGATATTGTTACGGTTAGGGCATAACGTAATCTCGGTGAGACCGATTTTGGTAATAGACAAACAGAGAGTTGGCCAGGCAAACTCGATGGGACCGATTCGCTCATCTCGGTTGGACCGAAACGTTACGAAAAGGAAACAGAGAGTTTGCATTGCAATCTTGGTGGGACTGATCGCTCATCTCGGTTTGACCAAAACATTACAATGGGAAATAGAGAGATTACAATCCCATCTCGGTGAGACCGAGATCCCTAGTAGTGAGACCGAAAAGACTAGGGTTTCTTGCAATGGATATGTCAACTGAACTCCGTGGCGCCGGATAGAATGTTTCGGTGGGGCCGAGTTTGACTTTTGGTTTGGGACATATGTGGATGTGAGAAAGTAGTTGAGGGTTTTTGGAGCATATCACTAAGCACTTTGAGCAAGAAACTCATTAAGCAACACATCAACCCCTCTTGATAGTATTGGCTTTTCCTATGGACTCAATGTGATCTTGGATCACTAAAATGGAAAATGTAGAGTCTTGTGCTTTGAGCTTGAGCCAATCCTTTTGTCCTTAGCATTTTGAGGGGTCCACGTTTCTCATCCATGCCATGCCAAACATTGAGCTTTCCTGAAATATTTATCTTGAAATGGCATTAACTCAATGAGCTATATGTTGTTAGGAATTACCAAAACCACCCAAGGATAGTTGCACTTTCAGTAAGGAACTGCCATCTAGCTCTACACTAGATTCTCCTTCTGTTTTGCGTAAGCTTGCGACACCTAAACCTATTACTGCTATGAATTCTGATATGTCGCATGTTATTGATGATGCCACTTCTGCTATGCATGATACTTATGATGAAACTACTTCTATGCTTGATACTACTGTGCCATTAGGTGAATATCTTGATGAACAACTTGCTAGGGTTAGAGAGAATGAAATTATTGAAGATGATATTATTGAAGATAGTGATGATGAAGGTTCTCCCCCTAAGTATGAATTGCCTATTGTTCCAGAGGGTTACATTATGGATGAAGAAACTGCTAGAGATCTTTTTGCTTGCAATGATAGATCTGATCTTAAGAAGTTATTAGCTAAACTGAAACAGAAAACTCTAAATGGTAGAATGAAATATGACCCTACTTTTGCTACTTCACCTATCTTTGTTATTGATAAAGATTATGAATTCTCTGTCGATCCTGAGATAATTACTTTGGTTGAATCTGATCCTTTTTTTGGCAATGAATCTAAAACCATTGTGGCACGTCTTACTAAGTTAAATGATATAGCCACCCTGTTCACTAATGATGAGAAATCCCGCTATTATTATATCCTTAAGATATTTCCATTCTCATTAAAGGGTGATGCTAAAACTTGGTTTAATTCTCTTGATCCTGGTTGTGTGCGTAGTCCCCAGGATATGATTTATTACTTCTCTGCTAAATATTTCCCTGCTCATAAGAAACAAGTTGCCTTGAAGGAAATATATAATTTTGTGCAAATTGAAGAAGAGAGTCTCCCACAAGCTTGGGGGAGGCTTCTCCAATTACTTAATGCTTTGTCTGATCATCCTCTTAAGAAAAATGAAATAGTTGATATCTTTTATAATGGACTAACCGATGCTTCCAAGGACCACTTGGATAGTTGTGCTGGTTGTGTTTTCAGGGAAAGAACAGTCGACCAAGATGAATTGTTATTGAATAATATGTTGACTAATGAAAATAATTGGACTCTTTCTAAGCCAATTCCTCATCCAATTGAGCCAATCCCTGAGCTTATTCCTAAACCAACTCCGAACAAAAGGGGAGTTCTATTTCTCAGCCCTGAAGATATGCAAGAGGCAAAGAAATCAATGAAAGAAAAGGGTATTAAAGCTGAAGTTGTTAAGAATTTACCTCCTATTGAAGAAATTCATGGTCTTAATCTACCACCTATTGAAGAAACACATTGTCTTGATAACCCGACAGAGGTAGTAAAGGTAAATTCTCTCTATAGATATGATAAAATTGAAATTCCATCTACTAAGTTTCCTAGCCAATGTTTAGATGAATTTGATGACTTTATGGCTAGGCAAGAGAGTTTTAATGCTTATGTTGGTAGAGAATTAAAGAGTAATGCTTACATGATTGGACGCTTGAGTGAATATATGGCTAGAGTTAAAGGTGAACTTAAACTCATTAGAAAATATGCTTCTATGGTTACCACTCAAGCAGAACAAGTACTTAAAGCTCAAAGTGATTTGCTTTATGAATTAAATAATAAACATGACTTTGCTATTAGAGTGGCTACTAGAACGGGTAAAATGACTCAGGAACCTTTGTATCCTGAAGGCCACCCTAAGAAAATTGAGCAAGATTCTCAGAGAGATAATTTAGATGCACCTAGTCCTTCCAAAAAGAAGAAGAAGAAAAACGATAGGACTTTGCATGCTTCTAGTTAACTTGTTGTAGACACACCTGAAAATCCCAATGATATTTCTTTTTCTGATGCTGAAACACAATCTGGTGATGAACATGAACCTAGTGATAATGTTAATGATAATGTTTATGTTGATGCTCAACCTAGCAATAATAATGATGTAGAGATTGAACCTGTTGTTGATCTTGATAACCCACAATCAAAGAATCAACGTTATGATAAGAGATACTTTGTTGCTAGGAAGCACGGTAAAGAAAGAGAACCATGGGTTCAGAAACCCATGCCTTTTCCTCCGAAGCCATCCAAGAAAAAGGATGATGAGGATTTTGAGTGCTTTGCTGAAATTATTAGACCTATCTTCTTACGTATGCGCTTAACTGATATGCTTAAACTGAACCCTTATGCTAAATATATGAAGGATATCATTACAAATAAAAGAAAGATACCGGAAGATGAAATTTCCACCATGCTTGCTAATTACACTTTTAAAGGTGGAATACCAAAGAAACTTGGAGATGCAGGAGTACCAACTATACCATGCTCCATTAAAAGAAACTATGTTAAAACTGCTTTATGTGATCTTGGAGACGGTGTTAGTGTTATGCCTCTCTCTTTATATCATAGACTTGAATTGAATAAGTTGACACCTACTGAAATATCTTTGCAAATGGCCGATAAATCAAGTGTTGTACCTGTCGGTATTTGTGAGGGTGTGCCTGTTGTGGTTGCAAATATCACTATCTTAACGGACTTTGTTATTCTTGATATTCCCGAGGACGATAGTATGTCGATTATCCTTGGTAGACCCTTTTTGAATACTGCAGGGGCTGTTATTGATTGCAATAAAGGCAATGTCACTTTTCATGTTAATCGTAATGAGCATACGGTACACATTCCGAGGAAACAACCTCAAGTTCATAGCATCAATTCTATTGGAAAAGTTCCAACGATCATTATTGGAGGTTTTGGATTTCCTCTTCCTACTATCAAGAGAAAAATATGATATTCTTATTATTGGGGATGTTCATATCCCCGTTGAGGTAACCTAGTGTTATTCAAAATTTCTCCGGTTCCATGCTATTCGGAGTGAGTTTGTTAACAAGACTTGATCAACCTTGTTAGTGGATTCCTTTTGATGATCATGAGATGGATGGAACTAGAAGGCACAACCTTCTGTACCCTCTTTTTACTTTCTATTATTTAGAATAAACAAAGCAAAAATAGTATTATCTGTTTGTTTTCTGAATTATCCATGCAATAAAAAAATACCCTGAAAATAAAAGTTCTCCAAATACCCTGCAAATTTAGTATGATTTTTTATGGAATATTTGAGGATTTTAGGCACTGAGAACACAGCAGGGGGAGCAAGCACGTGGCCACGAGGGTCCAGGGCGCGCCCACCCCTACTGGGCGTGCTCCCTGCCTCGTGGGCCCATGGTGGCCCCCTCCATTTAATCCTGCACTCACACACTCCATCTTCCTCCCAAAAAATCCCCATCCAGCTCAAGCACGAGCTCTAGCTCATTTTGCTGCAATTTTCGATCTCCTTGCTCAAAGCTCCATTCACAAAACTGCTTTGGGAGATTATTCTTTGGTATGTGACTCCTCCAATGGTCCAATTAGTTTTTGTTCTAGTGCTTTATCCATTGCAAATTTTTGCTGCCTAGGTGACCCTGCTCTTGAGCTTGCATGTCAAATTTATGAGGTCCCAAGTAATTCTAATGCATGATATAGGCTCTAGGCACTTGTGGGAGTAGTTGATATCAATCTTGTTAGTTTGATTCACTTTTATTTTGAAGTTACTAAAAATTTCAGAAATTTTTAGAAAATGAAGAGGAGATTATTGAGGGGCTCTTGTGGTCAAAGCTCCAAGGATAAACAAGCTAAGGAGAAAGAAAAGGCCAAGTATAATCTTCCTCGCGTAGCGGAAGTAAGGCCGTGTGAGTGGCCTTGTGATAATTTCTTGAGAGCAGCCGGGATTTATGAAGACTTTTATTCTTTGGCTGATAATGCCGGCCTCATCGACTTTCTCCACGGCCGGATCGAACAGTATCTCTTACTCACCAATACTTTTGTGCAAAACTTCTACTATTACCCTAAGAATTCACCTCCTTCATTAGCTTTTCATTTATATGATGAGGCTAAGGAAATGTCATTACTTAATTTTTGCGCGGTTTGTAGAATACCCTTTGAGGGTAGGTTAGATGAACCACATCGTAAAGATGGGGATGGTTTTATTGATACTATTACTGTAGGGGAATCGAGGAAGGTTTCTGATGCAAGAATCACTAGCATACATTTTCCTGTTTTACGCTACTTTGCCATATTTGCTAGTCGATGTTTAATTGGTCGCGGAAACTGTGGAAACCTTAGTGTTCCTGATATTATTATTTTGTTCCATGCTTTGTTCTATGATAACTCTTTTAGTATGGGTGCCGTTATTGCTAAATGATTAAGCCTGAACCGTACAAAGGGCCCCATCTTTGGAGGTATCTATGCTGCACGCCTTGCTAAACATTTTGAGATACCTATTAGGCATTATGAGAAAGAGGAGACATTGCTGCCTCTTACCTTTTTAGATTACAGGAGCATGGTAGCGCATGAGTTTATTATTGACAATGATGATAAGATGCTTCTGTATAATATGAGATTTAATAAGAAACACAATGAGATTATTACCCTGCCTGCACCTTCTTTGTTTGATTTAACTGCAAGCCATTACCTCATTTTGTCGTCAGCCGTGTACACGCACCGAGGCCAGACATCAGCTCCAGAGCCTAAACCGGAACCACCACTGGACCCTTATCGTCCATCATCTTATCAGTGGGATCCGGAAGAGATCGCCAGCCAGTGGTACCCTGATGACACTCCTCGGTACACCGGGGAGAGTAGCCGCGTTACATGGGCATAGACCAACTTAGGCCAAAAGCCTAAGCTTGGGGGAGTACGTATTTCTCACCGACATTACATTCATGTTCACACACTTATTCTAGTTGTTGGTGCTCATACTTTTTCATTGTATTATCCATGCTAGTTTAATTTCTTTTTCTAGCTTTCTTCTTGTGTGTTTGATAAACCTTAAGAAAAAACCAAAAAAAATAGTTAGTTTAATTTCCATGTTGTAGTAGTAGTTATTAAAAGAAAACCCAAAAAGATTTCTCATTCTTCTTTTGCTTGTTGGGAGCTTTCCCGTGTAAATAGTTTTATTTCTTTTCTTTCCTTTGGGGTCGAGAGGAGAAGACCATAATGAAAATGTTTAGTGGCTCTAATATGCATGATTGTTGATTTAACCAAGAGCCCATATTACCTTCTCTTCTCCCTTGAATTGAATGCTTGCAGATTCCATCTTAGTCCAATGCACATGCACTATTATTATTATACACACCGTTCGGTCGTGCAAGTGAAAGGCAATAATGACGATATATGGTGGACTGATTGAGATGAGAGAAGCTGGTATGAACTCGACCTCTCTTGTTTTTGTAAATATGATGAGTTCATCATTCCTGATTCATCCTATTATGAATAAACATGTTTGCAATGACAATTAGAGATTATAGTTGCTTATGCCATGCTTAATTAGCTAGGAGCTTATAATGGTTTACCTTGCGTGCAAACATGCTATTAAAATGGTTGTGATGTGGTATGATAGGGTGGTATCCTCCTTTGAATGATTCGAGTGACTTGACTTGGCACATGTTCACGCATGTAGTTGAAACAAAATCAACATAGCCTTCATGATATTTATGTTCATGGTGGATTATATCCTACTCATGTTTGCACTCGGTGTTGATTAATTTTAATGCATGTTCATGATTGTTGTCGCTCTCTCGGTTAGTGGCTTCCCAGTCTTTTGCTAGCCTTCACCTGTACAAAGCGGGAATACCGCTTGTGCATCCAAACTCCATAAACCCCGAAGTTATTCCATATGAGTCCACCATACCTTCCTATATGCGGTATTTACCTGCCATTCCAAGTAAATTTGTATGTGCCAAACTCCAAACCTTCAAATGAAATTTTGTTTTATATGCTTGAGCAGCTCATGTATCAACTAGGGTTGTCTGTATCTTCCATGCTAGGTGGGTTATTCTCAAGAGGAGTGGACTCCGCTCCTCATTCACGAGAAAATGGCTGGTAATCGGGATGCCCAGTCCCATGATCAAAAAGATCAAAGCAAATTGAAATAATTGAAAAAAAAACTCCCCCATGGTTGTTGCTAGTTGGAGGCACTCGTTGTTTCGAGCAAGCCATGGATTGATGCTTGTTGGTGGTTGGGGAGTATAAACTTTACCATTCTGTTTGGGATTCGCCTATAATGTATGTAGCATGGAAGATATCGAGATCTCATAGTTGTTGCGTTGACAGTGAAAGTATACCGCTCAAAATGTTATTCATCTCTATTTTAAAATCGAGCTCTGGCACCTCTATAAATCCCTGCTTCCCTCTGCGAAGGGCCTATCTATTTACTTTTTGTTGAGTCATCATCCTCTTATTAAAAAGCTCCCACTGGAGAGCACACTGTCATTTGCATTCATTACTATTAGTTTATATTGGGTATGACTTGACTGGATCTCTTTTACCATGAATTACAATGTTTAGTCAGTCCTTGATCTTTAAAGGTGCTTTGCATTTATGTTTTGCGGTCTCAGATAGGGATAGCGAGATACCATCTTGTTATATCATATTATGATTGTTTTGGGAAAGTGTTGTCATCCAAGATTTATTATTATTGCTTGCTAGTTGATTATGCCATTGATATGAGTAAACATGAGACCTAAGTGTTATTGTGAATACGGTTAGTTCATAATCTTTGCTAAAAACTTGAATGCTGGCTTTACATATTTACAACAACAAGAGCAAACAGAGTTTGTAAAAGTTTTTCTTTATCACTTTCAGTTTGTCAACTGAATTGCTTGAGGACAAGCAAAGGTTTAAGCTTGGGGGAGTTGATACGTCTTCAACATATCTACTTTTCCAAATACTTTTGCCCTTATTTTGGACTCTAACTTGCATGATTTGAATGAAAATAACTCGGACTGACGTTGTTTTCAGCAGAACTGCCATGGTGTTATTTTTGTGCAGAAACAAAAGTTCTCGGAATGACCTGAAAATCCACGGAGGTTACTTTTGGAAAATATAAAATATACTGGCGAAAGAATCAAGGCCAGGGGCCCACACCCTGTCCAAGAGGGTGGGGGCGCGCGCCCTCCCCCTGGGCGCACCCCCTGCCTCGTGGGCCCCTTGGATGTCCACCGACCTCAACTCCAACTCTATATATTTGCTTTTGCAGAGAGAAAAATCAGAGAGAAAGTTTCATCGCGTTTTACGATACGGAGCCGCCGCCAAGCCCTAATCTCTCTCGGGAGGGCTGATCTGGAGTCCGTTTGGGGCTCCGGAGAGTGGGTTCGTCGCCGTCGTCATCATCAACCATCCTCCATCACCAATTTCATGATGCTCATCGCCGTGCGTGAGTAATTGCATCGTAGGCTTGCTGGACGGTGATGGGTTGGATGAGATTTACCATGTAATCAAGTTAGTTTTGTTAGGGTTTGATCCCTAGCATCCACTATGTTCTGAGATTGATGTTGCTATGACTTTGGTATGTTTAATGCTTTTCACTAGGGCCCGAGTGCCATGATTTCAGATCTGAACCTATTATGTTTTCATGAATATATGTGAGTTCTTGATCCTATCTTGCAAGTCTATAGTCACCTATTATGTGTTATGATCCGACAACCCCGAAGTGACAATAATCGGGATACTTCTCGGTGATGATCGTAGTTTGAGGAGTTCATGTATTCACTCTGTGTTAATGCTTTGGTCCGGTACTCTATTAAAAGGAGGCCTTAATATCCCTTAGTTTCCACTAGGACCCCGCTGCCACGGGAGGGTAGGACAAAAGATGCAATGCAAGTTCTTTTCCATAAGCATGTATGACTATATTCGGAATACATGCCTACATTACAATGATGAATTGGAGCTAGTTCTGTGTCACCCTATGTTATAACTATTACATGAGGAATCGCATCCAACATAATTATCCATCACTGATCCAATGCCTACGAGCATTTTGCATATTATGCTTTGCTTATTTACTTTTCTGCTGCTACTGTTACAATTACTACAAAACTGCTATCGTTACTTTTGCCGCTGTTACCATTACTATCATACTACTTTGCTACTAAATACTGTGCTGCAGATACTAAGTTATCCAGGTGTGGTTGAATTGACAACTCAACTGCTAATACTTGAGAATATTCTTTGGCTCCCCTTGTGTTGAATCAATAAATTTGGGTTGAATACTCTACGCTCAAAAACTGTTGCGATCCCCTATACTTGTGGGTTATCACACCCAACATGATTAGTTTCAACAAGCTAGCAAGATGCACAAGGTACAACTATCTGCAAGTACTAACAAAAAGTAAGATATAGGAAAATAGACAACCACATGTGTTGGAGACGAATATGTAATCTGAAGTTCATACTCTTGGGGGAATGCTGATCTTTGTTGGAGAGGTTGAGGTCAACAAATGCCCCCTCATGAAAATTAATGTCTCACCTTATCATTGAGTGTGTTGGCCAACAAATGTCCAAGCACCCTTCATTATGGGTAGTTCTTTGGACGAACTCCAAACCCTCACAAAAGAGCCCGAAGCATGAATCCACAACACGGAACTCCCGAAAAACACCAACAATCTAGGCCTACCCACAACTCAAGAGTAATAAGATGTGCATGAGATCTAGCAAGAAATCAACAAACTTGACTTCTGGCTTCATAGAAGTATAGACCGGGATCATCTGTATATCTCCTTAAATTTGCAGAAAGAATGGAGCTCTAGGGAGGGATGTCTCGAGCTTTGTAAGGTTAAAAAGTGGTGGATGAGAGAGAAGTGGAAACATCACCTTCCTCGCAAGTAAGAAGGTGGGCTTATCTACGGCCTCCTAAAATATTCATGTTACCCTTGCTAATTGTATTTCTCGGAGGCTTCAGGTACCGTATACATCGTAACCATATCAATTAACTTTTATATATTCCATGATATATTTTATCACATTACGCAATATTTTATTACCCTTTTTACTAAAATATTAACCTAGTGTCATAAAGACCAGTTTTATGTATGTGAAATGTTGTTTCGAGTATTTAATAAAATCGCAAAATTTGGGTTGGGGATATGTCAGTTTTTAAAATGTGGGGGACAAGACTGTTGGAAATATGCCCTAGAGGCAATAATAAAGTGGTTATTATTATATTCCTTAATCATGATAAAATTTTATTATTGATGCTAGAATTGTATTGACCGGAAACTTAAATATGTGGATACATAAACAAATACTCTGTCCCTAGTAAGCCTCTACTAGACTAACTCGTTGATCAAAGATGGTTAAGGTTTCCTAACCATATACATGAGTTGTCATTTGATAAGGGGATCACATCGTTGGTAGAATGATGTGATGGACTAGACCCAATCGTAAGCTTAGCATCAGATTGTTTAAGATATTTTATATAGCTTTCTTCATGTCAAGTATCTGTTCCTTCGACCATGAGATCATGCAAATCCTAGATACCGAGGAATACCTTGTGTGCTATCAAACATCACTTCATAATTGGGTAATCATAAAGGTACTCTATAGGTATCTCCGAGGGTGTCTATTGGGTTGGCATGGATTGAGACTGGGATTTGTCACTCCGTTTGACGGAGAGGTATCTCTAGGCCCTCTCGGTAATACAACATCACAAGAAGCTTGCAAGAAATGTGACTAAGGAGTTAGTCATGGGATATTGTATTACAGAACGAGTAAAGAGACCTGTCGGTAACGAGATTGAACTAGGTATGAGATACTGACGATCGAATCTCGGGCAAGTAACATACTAACGGACATAGGGAACTGCATACGGGATTAACCGAATCCTTGACATCGTGGTTCAACCGATAAAAGATCTTCGTGGAATATGTAGGAACCAAAATGGGCATCCAGGTCCTGCTATTGGTTATTGACTGGAGAGGTGTCTCGGTCATGACTACATGATTCCCGAACCCGCAGGGTCGCACACTTATGTTCGTTGACGCTAGAGTAGTATTGGGATATTTGATGATTGGTAACCTATGTTGTTCGGAGTCTCGGATGAGATCTCGGACGTCACGAGGAGTCTTGGAATGGCGGGAGGTAAAGATTTATATAGGGAAAGTTGTTTTCAGGGTTCCGGAAAAAGTTTTAGTTTTTTCGGTATTGTATCGGGAAGCTTCCAGAAGGTTCCGGAAACTTCTAGAGAAGTCCGAAAGTCCACCAAGGGTTCCACCATGTCCCAAGGGTCAACATGGGCTAAGAGGAGGTGCCATGTACTTATTGGGCCAGGCGCACACA
The DNA here is from genome assembly GCF_018294505.1 of Triticum aestivum. Taxonomy (NCBI): domain Eukaryota; kingdom Viridiplantae; phylum Streptophyta; class Magnoliopsida; order Poales; family Poaceae; genus Triticum; species Triticum aestivum. The sequence continues at coordinate 641,106,308 of NC_057810.1, forward strand.
TGTCCCTCAAGGTCCATGCAGTTGGGGAAGGTGGAAAGTCCACCTTTGATTAGAAGGGAAGGAGGAGGACTAGGATTCCACCTCCTCCCCCCTTGGCTACGCCCTAGGGTTTGGAGGGGTTGTTCTCCATGCCCCTCCACCTATATATAGAGGGGAGTGATACGTCTCCAATGTATCTATATTTTTTTATTGTTCCATGCTATTATGTTATCTATTTTGGATGTTTTATATGCATTAATATACTATTTTATATCATTTTTTGGGACTAACCTTAACCTAGTGCCAAGTGTCGGTTGTTGTTTTTTCCTTGTTTTTGCCTTTTTCAGAAAGGGATATCAAATGGAGTCCAAATGGAATTAAACTTTCACGATGATTTTTCTTGGACCAGAAGACACCTACGTAACTTGTAGAGAGGGCCAGAAGATTCCCGAGGAGGTCACAAGCCTGCAGGACGTGCCCGTGGCTTGTGGGCCCCTCGGAGGTCTTCTAACCCTAGTTCCACCTCTATAAATTCTCAAATATTCCCAACCCACCAGAAGCATCCACAAAAATACTTTTCCGCCACCGCAACCCTCTGACCTCATGAGATCCCATCTTGGGGCCTTTTCCGACGATCTGTCGGAGGGGGATTCAGTCACGGAGGTCCTTGATACCTCTTGAGCATGCGTTGGTTTTTCCCTTGAAGAGGAAAGGGTGATGTAGCAAAGTGGCGTAAGTATTTTCCTTAGTTTTTGAGAACCGAGGTATCAATCCAGTAGGAGGCTACACGCAAGTCCCTCGTACCTACACAAACAAACAAGAACCTCGCAACCAACGCGATAAAGGGGTTGTCAATCCCTTCACGACCACTTGCGAAAGTGAGATCTGATACAAATAATAATAAGATAAATATTTTTGGTATTTTTATGATATAGATTGGAAAGTAAGGACTGCAAAATAAAATAGATCAGAAACTTATATGATGGAAAATAGACCCGGGGGCCATAGGTTTCACTAGTGGCTTCTCTCAAGATAGCATGAGTATTACGGTGGGTGAACAAATTACTGTCGAGCAATTGATAGAAAAGTGCATAGTTATGAGAATATCTAGGCATGATCATGTATATAGGCATCACGTCCGTGACAAGTAGATCGAAATGATTCTGCATCTACTACTATTACTCCACACATCGACCACTATCCAGCATGCATCTAGAGTATTAAGTTCATAAGAATAGAGTAACGCATTAAGAAAGATGACATGATGTAGAGGGATAAACTCAAACAATATGATATAAACCCCATCTTTTTATCCTCGATGGCAACAATACAATACGTGCCTTGCTACCCCTGCTGTCACTAGGAAAGGACACCGCAAGATTGAACCCAAAGCTAAGCACCTCTCCCATTGCAAGAAAGATCAATCTAGTAGGCCAAACCAAACTAATAATTCAAAGAGACTTGCAAAGATAACCAATCATACATAAAAGAATTCAGAGGAGATTCAAATATTTCTCATAGATAAACTTGATCATAAACCCACAATTCATCGGATCTCGACAAACACACCGCAAAAAGAGTTACATCGAATAGATCTTCAATAGAGTTTGTTGGTTGTTGATTGTGGGTATTCCTTATAACTGCAACACTGAAGATGTTGCTGCAGCAATTGCGAGATTTGCAAAGATTATTAGTTGGGAGAAAGAGGATGCTCTGAAAGGGAAGGTTCTGGTCAAGGCTAGTTACAGACTTGCTTGAAATTCCAAAAAGTTTAAGATGGACTGAGGGGGAATCGCTAACTATCTCAATTGAAGTGCTCATGGAGGAAATGTTGGGAGGAGGCCCACCTGATGAGGACCCTGTTCCACCTCCTGGAGTTGATCCACACCCAGTTCCCCTCAATGCAAATGATTTTCCGGGTTTTCATCATGCACAGTTCAATAATGTGCAAGAGAATGAGGAAGAGTGGGATGATTGGGAGGAGCAGGGCCATTGGGCTTTTCCTCAACCCCTGCAAGTGCCTTTGAATGTGCAACAAGAAGAAGTTCTGATGGATGAGAATGAGGCAGTTGCCAATAGCAGCATAACTACAACTGTGTCTCTGTCAGATGGGATACTGTCACACAATGTGTTGGGAGGGGTTAACCATAATGAGGAAGTTAACCAAGTAGCTGTTGGAGATCAGGGTCTCCCTCTGGGTGTTGGTCTGCAGAATTTGCTGCAAGCCTACCCACCTGACTTGGAGGAGGAGCTTGTAATTGCTGTTCCAGTTATGGCTGGGGCTCAGGAGAATGATTTTCAGCAGTTGGTGCAACCAGTGCAGGCCTTGATTTCAATGGAGATTACTGTGGCTGTTGTTCCACTTGGGCCAGATGTGGCTTCTCAGCCCACTCATGAGGAGGCTGCTCAGAATGCTCAAGATGCTGCCCAACTTCCTCTGCCTGTTCCTTTGCTGCAACCTGACCCTACTGTTTCAGTTTAGTAGGAGCCCACAACAACTACATGTCTTGCTGTCTCAGAACCAGTCACAGAATTTTTGGCTAACAGTCAGACTGGCCCTACTCTCAAGGATAATCTGGTTGCTGCTCAGGAACAAGTCCATGATTCTGATGTGTACCAGGACAATACTGTCATCCCTGGTACATCCAAAGGTAATAATCAGCAGGCTCTCTCTTGTACTTCATTTGATTACTGCAACTTAGTGCAAGATCATGCTCTCTTAGTTATTAAGGGGGATCACTTAATTTCTGAAGAAGGTTTAAATCTGTGGGTTAAGCATTTTACTACAGCTTCTCAGGAAGGCAATAGTTCTACTACAGCAGAAATCCCTGTAAGTTGGTTCAATTTCATTCTGAACCTACTACTTACACCTGATAGGTTTGACTGGGCTATGAAACTGCTAAAGTCTTCTTTATGGCACACTTTGACTGCTAATTGTGATGAGGAAGACACTATGCCATTCATCATTCCTGATACGTGTGCTGTTAACCAGGCCCTAGTCCGCCAGCAACTTATCTCTGGTAATCAAGATAAAGAGAATGATGGAGTTAGCCCAGCAGCTCATTCTTCCTCAGAAGCAAGCAGTCCACTTAGGAGAATCTCTCCAAATAACATAATTCTGCTACCTGCTGGTGAGGCCATCTCTAGGAAAAGAAGAGGAAAGGGGCCCTTAGTGGAAACCCCGGTTGCTGATGAGGAGCTCCAAGAGAAGCTGGCCAAAAGGCCAAAGAACAAAGAGATGGAAAAGGAAGAGTTGGCAAAGGTCTCCAAGGCCAAGGAGGACAACAAAGGAGATAGTTCTTAATGCTTAGTTGTTATAGCACTAGGAGTGGACCTGTGGTGGCTGCATCTTTTGTTCTGTTCCTATTACTTGTCTGGGTCTGTCAGACTTTGATGATTTGGGATTGTAACACACTTATTTTGGATGTCTGTATCTGTTGGATTAGGATGTTACCTAATGCCCCTTGCTACCTTGAGGAGCTTGTTATGCCTGCCATGCTTCTGATTTGTGTTAAGGTCTGCTTGTCCGGTTATGTGGATTGGCTCATGTATGTTTTGTTATCTGCATGTGAGGGCTTTACCTGGTGGACATCTACACAGTTTCTAGTCAGGGGGCCTGCTATCAGTAGTTCTCGCAGTCATTTAATTCTGTGTCTCAAGGGTTGGACCTTGAGAGCTGATCAAAAACCATCAGTTTTCAATCATGAATAACAACAGATCTTGGAGTATTTTAAATTGGAACATCAGGGGTATTAACTCAAATAATAAATGGCTGGCTATTAAGCAAAAAATTGAAGAGAGTGCTGCCGGTATCCTTTGCTTACAAGAAACAAAAAGAGAACATTTTGATCTGTCATACATCAATAAGTTTTGTCCTAGGAGATTTAATAAATTTGAATTTCTTCCATCAATTGGATCTTCTGGAGGGATTCTCATTGCTTGGAATGATGGTCTGTTCAAAGGGGAACTAATGTTTTCTAACAGATTCTCTTTATCTGTTAAGTTCACTTATAACAGTTCTGCTCAAACTTGGATCTTAACAAACATTTATGGACCCTGTGAACAAGCTGATAAAGTGGAATTCCTCAACTGGTTTAGGAATATTGAAATGCCTCCTGAAGAAGATTGGATTATTATGGGTGATTTTAATTTCATCAGATCTCCTTCTGACAGAAATAAACCTGGGAGTGACATTAATCAAATGCTTCTCTTTAATGAAGCTATCAGCAATCTGGGGCTAGTTGAACTTCCATTAAAAGGCAGAAAGTATAGTTGGAGTAATATGCAGGAGAATCCTCTACTAGAAAAGTTGGATTGGTTTTTCACTTCTGCTGCTTGGATGACTTCCTATCCTGATACTACTGCCCTGCCACTTGCTAGGCCAATCTCTGACCATCTTCCCTGTATGATTAAAGTGGGGACAACAATCCCAAGATCAAAAGTATTCAGGTTTGGAAACTACTGGTTAAAACATTCTGCTTTCAAGGATATTGTTAAAAATGCTCGGGACATTCCTGTGGGGTTTACTGAACCTGCAAAAATCATAAATGCAAAGTTGAAACACCTCAGGATAAGCATCAAGCTCTGGATCAAGGATCTGCCTTGTATGAGAAAACAAATTGCTGAAATTAATAAATGCATTTATCTGCTTGACTTCTTTGAGGAGTTCAGAATGCTCAACACATTTGAGTGGAATTGCAGAAACATGTTGAAGGAACATTTACTGACCATTCTCAACAATCAAAAGATCTACTGGAAGCAGAGAGGAAAGATTAAGGGAGTTAAGTTTGGAGATGAGAACACAAAGTTCTTCCACACAAAAGCCTCAATCAACTTTAGACATAACAAAATTGCAATTCTGAGAAGGGATCACAATATAGAAATCTCAGACCATGCTGGAAAAGCTGGAATTCTTTGGGAAGCCTTTAAAAGGAGGTTGGGTAAATCAGAGGGGCACACCATGCATTTTGATCTTCACAGCTTACTGAGTCAACAAAACAATCCTGAGATTTTCCAAGATTTAGAAAAGCCTTTCTCTGATGAGGAGATCAATCAGATTGTGAAAGAGTTGCCACATGACAAGTCTCCTCGCCCAGATGGCTTCAATAATGAATTCATTAAGTCTTGTTGGGATATTATAGGGCAAGATGTTAAGAATCTCATCCATGCTTTTCATGCTGGTAATATTTCTCTTGAAAGCATTAACACATCTTTCATCACTTTGGTTCCAAAGAAAGAGGTGCCTATGACTCCCAATGATTTCATACCTATTTCTTTACTTAATGGTGTGTTCAATATTATCACAAAGTTGTTGGCCAATAGACTACAACAAGTTATTCTGCAACTGATTCACATTAACCAGTGTGGGTTTTTAAAAGACAGGGTTATACAAGATTGTCTGGGATGGTCCTATGAGTATTTGCACCGGTGTTACAAATCAAAGAAGGAGCTACTGGTGCTCAAGTTGGATTTTGAAAAAGCATTTGATACTATTGAGCACCAAGCCATAATTGACATTTTGAGAGCAAAAGGATTTGGTGAGAGATGGATCTCTTGGATATAAATGCTCTTTAACTCTGCTTCTTCTGCTGTCATGTTAAATGGAGTTCCTGGCAAGAAATTTTACTGCAGGAGGGGAGTCAGGCAAGGAGACCCGCTGTCACCACTCTTGTTTGTCCTACCTGCTGATTTACTCCAATCCATCTTAAATAAAGCAAGGGATGTTGGGCTTATTTCTGCTCCCTACAAATAAACTCTTGTCCTGATTTTCCAATAGTGCAATATGTTGATGATACTTTGTTGGTTATCAAAGCTGATGCCAAAGAACTATTTTGCCTTAAAGCTCTCCTGAATACCTTTTCCACAGCCAATGGGCTTAAGGTGAACTACAAGAAATCTATCATGGTTCCAATCAAGATCAATGAGGATAGGGTAGAGATTTTTACCAACACTTTAAACTGCCAAAGAGGAACCTTCCCTTTTACATATTTGGGCCTTCCTTTAGGCTTGTCTAAGCCCAGTGTTGAGCAGTGTATGCCAATGATTCAAAGAATTGCAAAAGGACTAGCAGGTTTGGCCACTTTCATGACAAGTGCTGGAAGAGTACTACTGGTAAAGTCTGTGCTGGCCTCTGTACCAATCTTTTTCATGGCATGTCTAGATGTCCCAGTTACAATCAAACATCAAGCTATCAAATACATGAGACATTGTCTATGGAGAGGTTCGGACATGGAAGATCATAGGCCTGCCTCTGTAGCTTGGACTACAGTTTGCAGACCAAAGAATCAAGGAGGTTTGGGAATTATGGACATTTTTGCCCAGAATAAAGCTCTGCTAATGAAAAATCTGCACAAATTCTACAACAGGCATGATATTCCTTGGGTCAACCTCATTTGGGAAACACATTACCATGACAATAAACTTCCAGGCCAAGATTTGGTAGGGTCTTTCTGGTGGAAATCTATTCTTGAACTAACTGATCAATACAAAGCCATTGCAAGATGCCACCTAGGAGATGGAAGAAATGCCCTTTTTTGGTCTGACTTGTGGAGTAATGTGGTATTACATCAAGAATATCCTCACATGTTCTCCTTTGTGCAAAACCACACTATGACAGTGCAGCAAGTGGTCAACACAGAATACCTTGAAGATTTGTTCCACTTACCCCTATCCATTCAAGCACACCAACAATTTCTTCAGCTAGAGGACAAATGTCATATACTAAGGCAATCAGAATTTCAAGGTATGACTGGCACTTGGAGTAACATTTGGGGAAGCAATGCTTTCACTGCCTCAAAAGCTTACAATGTGATCATTGGAGTCAAACAAGTTCCACCTCATTTTTCTTGGGTTTGGCAGTCTTCATGTCAACGCAAACACAAAATGTTCTTCTGGATGCTTCTACATGATAGACTGAATACAAGAAACTTACTGAGAATGAAAACTTTTGTTATGGAGGAATACAACTGTGTTGTGTTGAACTGCCAGCAAGAGGAGACACTACATCATCTATTTTGGGGATGTAAATTTTCTAGGATTTGCTGGGATTTCATATGTCCACAAAGAACCCCAAATCTGTCTGTTCTTGAAGCTTTCCAGGATTTAAAGAATAAGTTGAGAGTACCCTTCTTCATGGAAATTATCATTCTGGGTTCAAGGGCTATTTGGATTGTTAGAAACAACAAGATTTTTGAGAACATTCAACCTTCATTTCAAAGATGGAAGCAAATTTATTTTGAGGAAATGAAGCTCCTGTCCCGCAGAATTAAGAATAAGTATGCCAATGATTTTAACTCTTGGCCGGCAACTTTACTTTCCTCTTGAGAGTAGCTAATCTTTGTTCATATAGCTCTGTAGTTTTAGTCCTTCTTTTAGGGGCTCACCTCAAGCCCTCTTTCTCTTCTTTTTTTTAGCTAGCTAGCATAGTTTTTTCTTCCTTTGTACAGTGCTTCTTTTGTACAGTGCTACCTGTTCTCTGTTCTATTAATATAAAAATTGCAATGGGGTTTTCCCCTATTGTTCATAGTCAAAAAAAAGATCGAGGAGAACTTTGTATTGAGATTCAAAGAGAGAGAAGAAGCCATCTAGCTAATAACTATGGATCCGAAGGTCTGTGGTAAACTACTCACAACTCATCGGAGAGGCTATGGCGTTGATGTAGAAGCCCTTCGTGATTGATTCCCCCTCCGGCGGAGCGCCAGAAAAGACTCCAAGATGGAATCTCATGGGTACAGAAGGTTGCGGCGGTGGAAATAGGGTTTCGTAGTGCTCCTGGATGTTTTTAGGGTACGTGAATATATATAGGCGAAGGAAGTCGATCAGGGGAGCCATGAGGGGCCCACAAGGGTGAGGGCGCGCCTTCCTGCCTTGTGGCTTCCTCGTTTGCTTCTTGGCATCCACTCCAAGTCTCCTGGATTGTGTTTGTTCCAAAAATAACTCTCCCGAATGTTTCATTCCATTTGGACTCCGTTTGATATTCCTTTTCTGCGAAACACTGAAATAGGCAAAAAACAGCAATTTGGGTTGGGCCTCCGGTTAATAGGTTAGTCCCAAAAATAATATAAAAGTGTATAGTAAAGCCCATAAACATTCAAAACGGGTAATATAATAGCATGGAACAATAAAAAAATTATAGATACGTTGAAGACGTATCAAGCATCCCCAAGCTTAATTCCTGCTCGTCCTCGAGTAGGTAAATGATAAAAACAGAATTTTTGATGTGGAATGCTACCTAGCATATTTCTCAACGTAATTTTCTTTATTGTGGCATGAATGTTTAGATCCAAATGATTCAAGATAAAAGTTCATATTGACATAAAAATAGTAATAGTTCAAGCATATTAACAAAGTAATCATGTCTTATCAAAATAACATAGCCAAAGAAAGCTTATCCCTACAAAATCATATAGTTAGGACATGCTTCATTTTCATCACACAAAATACTCCCATCATGCATAACCCCGGTTTCAACCAAGCAATTGGTTCATAATTTTTAACGTGCTTCAGATTTTTTAACCCTCATGCAATACGTGAGCGTAAGCCATGGATATAGCACTATGGGTGGAATAGGATATGATGGTGGAGGTTGTGTGGAAAAGACAAAAAGGGAGAAAGTCTCACATTGACTAGGTGTATCAATGGTCTATGGAGATGCCCATTAATAGATATCAATGTGAGTGAGTAGGGATTGCCATGCAACGGATGCACTAGAGCTATAAATGTATGAAAGCTCAACAAAATAAACTAAGTGGGTGTGCATCCAACTCGCTTGCTCACGAAGACCTAGGGCATTTTGAGGAAGCCCATCATTGGAATATACAAGCCAAGTTCTATAATGAAAAATTCCCACTAGTATATGAAAGTGACAACATAGGAGACTCTCTATCATCAAGATCATGGTGCTACTTTGAAGCACAAGTGCGGAAAAAGGATAGTAACATTGTCCCTTCTCTCTTTTTCTCTCATTTTTTCGTTTTTTATTTTGGTGGGCTTCTTGGGCCTCTTTTTTTGGGGCTTCTTTGGCCTCTTTTATTTATTGAAAAGTCCGGAGTCTCATCCCGACTTGTGGGGGAATCATTGTCTCCATCATCCTATCCTCACTTGGGACAATGCTCTAATAATGAAGATCATCACACTTTTATTTATTTACAACTCAAGAATTACAATTCAATACTTAGAACAAAATATGACTCTATGTGAATGCCTCCGGTGGTGTACCGGGATATGCAATGAATCAAGAGTGACATGTATGAAAGAATTATAAAGGTGGCTTTGCCACAAATATGATGTCAACTACATGATCATGCAAAAGCAATATGACAATGATGGAGCGTGTCATAATAAACGGAACGGTGGAAAGTTGCATGGCAATATATCTCGGAATGGCTATGGAAATGCCATAATAGGTAGGTATGGTGGCTGTTTTGAGGAAGGTAAATGGTAGGTGTATGATACCGGCGGAAGTTGCGCGGCACAAGAGAGGCTAGCAATGGTGGAAGGGTGAGAGTGCGTATAATCCATGGACTCACATTAGTCATAAAGAACTCATATACTTATTGCAAAAGTTTATTAGCCCTCGAAGCAAAGTAATACTACGCATGCTCCTAGGGGATGGGTTGGTAGGAGTTAACCATCGCGCGATCCCGACCTCCACACATAAGGAAGGCAATCAAAAGAACACCCCATGCAACAAATTTGTCACACAACATTTACCATACGTGCATGCTACGGGACTTGCCAACTTTAACACAAGTATTTCTCAATTTCATAATTACCCAACTAGCATAACTCTAACATTACCACCTTTATATCTCAATACAATTATCAAGTATCAAATTGATCAAAGTGTTCTAATGCACTTTATATAATAGTTTTTATTATACCCAACTTGGATGCCCATCATATTAGGACTAATTTTACAACCAAAGCAAATACCATGCTGTTCTAAAAGACTCTCAAAATAATATAAGTGAAGCATGAGAGATCAATAATTTCTACAAAATAAAACCACCGCCTTGCTCTAAAGAGATATAAGTGAAGCACTAGAGCAAAATTGTCTATCTCAAAAGATATAAGTGAAGCACATAGAGTATTCTAATAAATTCCGAATCATGTGTGTCTCTCCTAAAAGGTGTGTACAGCAAGGATGATTGTGGTAAACTAAAAACAAAGACTCAAATCATACAAGACGCTCCAAGCAAAACACATATCATGTGGTGAATAAAAATATAGCTCCAAGTAAAGTTACCGATAGACGAAGACGAAAGAGGGGATGCCTTCCGGGGCATCCCCAAGCTTAGGCTTTTGGTTGTCCTTGAATTTACCTTGGGGTGCCTTGGTCATCCCCTCTTGCCACTCCTTATTCCATAATCCATCAAATCTTTACCCAAAACTTGAAAACTTCACAACACAAAACTCAACAGAAAATCTCATGAGAACCGTTAGTGCAAGAAAGCAAACCACCACTTTAAGGTATTGTAATGAACTCATTCTTTATTTATATTGGTGTTAAACCTACTGTATTCCAACTTCTCTGTGGTTCATACTGTTGGAAATATGCCCTAGAGGCAATAATAAAATGGTTATTATTATATTTCCTTGTTCATGATAATTGTCTATTGTTCATGCTATAATTGTATTGACCGGAAACCGCAATACATGTGTGAATACATAGACCACAACATGTCCCTAGTGAGCCTCTAGTTGACTAGCTCGTTGATCAATAGATGGTCATGGTTTCCTGACCATGGACATTGGATGTCATTGATAACGGGATCACATCATTAGGAGAATGATGTGATGGACAAGACCCAATCCTAAGCATAGCACAAGATCGTGTAGTTCGTTTGCTAAAGCTTTTCTAATGTCAAGTATCATTTCCTTAGACCATGAGATTGTGTAACTCCCTGATACTGTAGGAGTGCTTTGGCTGTACCAAACGTCACAACGTAACTGGGTGACTATAAAGGTGCACTACAGGTATCTCCGAAAGTGTTTGTTGGGTTGGCACGAATCGAGACTAGGATTTGTCACTCCATATGACGGAGAGGTATCTCTGGGCCCACTCGGTAATGCATCATCATAATGAGCTCAATGTGACTAAGTAGTTAGTCACAGGATCATGCATTATGGAACGAGTAAAGTGACTTGCCAGTAACGAGATTGAACGAGGTATTGGGATACCGATGATCGAATCTCGGGCAAGTAACATACCGATTGACAAAGGGAATTGCATACGGGATTGCTTGAATCCTTGACATCGTGGTTCATCCGATGAGATCATCGTGGAACATGTGGGAGCCAACATGGGTATCCAGATCACGCTGTTGGTTCTTGACCGAAGAACGTCTCGGTCATGTTTGCATGGTTCCCGAACCTGTAGGGTCTACACACTTAAGGTTCGCTGACGCTAGAGTTGTTATGGGAAATAGTATGTGGTTACCGAAGGTTGTTTGGAGTCCCAGATGAGATCCCGGACGTGACGAGGAGCTCCGGGATGATCCGGAGGTGAAGATTGGTATATTGGACGAAGGGTATTGGAGTCCGAAATTGTTCCGGGGGTACCAGGTGAGGACCAGCGTGTCCGAAAGGGGTTTCGGAGGCCCCGACAAGTGTTGGGGGGCCTTATGGGCCAAGGGGAGGGGGCACATCAGCCCACTAAGGGGTTGAGCGCCCCTCCCACCCCATCTCACATAACCTGGAGAGGTGGGGGCGCCACCCCTAGGGCAGCCGCCCCTCCCGGCTTGGGGGGCAAGTTTCCTAGGGGGTGGGGGCGCCCAAACCCATCTAGGGTTTCCCCTATGGCCGCCGCCCCTCCCCTAGGGAACCCTAGGGCGCCTCCTCCTCCCCCCTTCCCCCTATATATAGTGAGGGGGTGGGAGGGCTGCAGCAACCTTGTTTTTGGCGTAGCCCCTCCCTCCTCCAACTCTTTCTCCTCCTCTGTAGTGCTTGGCGAAGCCCTGCTGGAGAACCACGAGCTCCATCACCACCACGCCGTCGTGCTGTCGGAGTTCTCCCTCAACTTCTCCTCTCCCCTTGCTGGATCAACAAGGAGGAGACGACCCCGGGCTGTACGTGTGTTGAACGCGGAGGCACCATTGTTCGGTGCTTAGATCGGAATCAACCGCGATCTGAATCGCTACGAGTACGACTCCTTCATCCGCGTTCTTGTAACGCTTCCGCTTAGCGATCTTCAAAGGTATGAAGATGCTCATCCTCTCCCTCTCTTGTTGCTAGAATCTCCTTAGATTGATCTTGGTGTTGCGTAGAAAATTTTGAATTTTTGCTATGTTCCCCAACAGTGGCATCATGAGCTAGGTCTATTGTGTAGATTCTATGCACGAGTAGAACACAAGTTGTTGTGGGCGTTGATTTTGTTCAATATGCTTAATGTTACTAGTCCTATCTTGTTTTGATGGTATTGTGGGATGAAGCGGCCCGGACCGACCTTACACGTACACTTACGTGAGACTGGTTCCACCGACTGACATGCACTTGTTGCATAAGGTGGCTAGCGGGTGCCAGTCTCTCCCACTTTAGTCGGATCGGATTCAATGAAAAGGGTCCTTATGAAGGGTAAATAGCAATTGGCATATCACATTGTGGTTTTGGTGTAGGTAAGAAACGTTCTTGCTAGAAACCTATAGCAGCCACGTAAAAACTTGCAACAACAATTAGAGGACGTCTAACTTGTTTTTGTAGCATATGCCGTGTGATGTGATATGGCCAAGAAGGATGTGATGAATGAAATATATGTGATGTATGAGATTGATCATATTCTTGTAATAGGAATCACGACTTGCATGTCGATGAGTATGACAACCGGTAGGAGCCATGGGAGTTGTCTTTATTTATTGTATGACCTGCGTGTCACTGAATAACGCCATGTAATTACTTTACTTCATTGCTAAACCATTAGCCATAGTAGTAGAAGTAATAGCTGGTGAGACAACTTCATGGAGACACAATGATGGAGATCATGGTGTCATGTCGGTGACGATGATGCTCATGGCGCCCCGAAGATGGAGATCAAAAGGAGCAAAATGATATTGGACATATCATGTCACTATTTGATTGCATGTGATGTTTATCATGTTTTTACATCTTATTTGCTTAGAACGACGGTAGCATAAATAAGATGATCCCTCACTAAAATTTCAAGAAAGTGTTCCCCCTAACTATGCACCGTTGCGAAAGTTCGTTGTTTCGAAGCACCACGTGATGATCGGGTGTGATAGATTCTAACGTTCGCATACAACGGGTGTAAGCCAGATTTACACACGCGAAACACTTAGGTTGACTTGACGAGCCTAGCATATACAGACATGGCCTCGGAACACAAGAGACCAAAAGGTCGAACATGAGTCATATAGTAGATGCGATCAACATGAAGATGTTCACCGATGATGACTAGTCCATATCACGTGATGATCAGACACGGCCTAGTTGACTCAGATCATGTATCACTTAGATGACTAGAGGGATGTCTATCTGAGTGGGAGTTCATTAATAATTTGATTAGATGAAATTAATTATCATGAACATAGTCAAAAGGTCTTTACAAATTATGTCGTAGCTCGCACTTTAGTTATACTGTTTTAGATATGTTCCTAGAGAAAATTTAGTTGAAAGTTGATAGTAGCAATTATGCGGACTGGGTCCATAAACTGAGGATTATCCTCATTACTACATAGAAGGCTTATGTCCTTAATGCACCGCTTGGTGTGCTGAACCTCAAACGTTGTCTGTGGATGTTGCGAACATCTGACATACACGTTTTGATGTCTACGTGATAGTTCAGTAATGTTACACGGTTTAGAATTGTGGTGCCGAAGACGATTTTGAAACGTCGTGGAACATAAGAGATGTTCAAAGGGCTGAAATTGGGATTTCAGGCTCGTGCCCACGTCAAGAGGTATGAGACCTCCGACGAGTTTCTTAGCCTACAAACTAAGGGAGAAAAGCTCAATCATTGAGCATGTGCTCAGATTGTCTGGGTACTACAATCACTTGAATCGAGTGAGAGTTAATCTTCCAGATGAGATAGCGATGGTTCTCCATAGTCACTGCCACCAAGCTATTAGAGCTTCGTGATGAACTATAACATATCAGGGATAGATATGATGATCCTTGAAATATTCACGATGTTTGACGCCGCAAAAGTAGAAATCAAGAAGGAGCATCAATTGTTGATGGTTAGTGAAACCACTAGTTTCAAGAAGGACAAGGGCAAGGTTGAAACCAAGCCCGAGACTAAGTGCTTCTGTAATGAGGGGAACGGTCACTGAAGCAGGACTACCCTAGATACTTGGAAGATGAGAAGGCTGGCAAGGTCGATAGAAGTATATTGGATATACATTATATTAATGTGTACTTTACTAGTACTCCTAGTAGCACCAGCGTATTAGATATCGGTTCGGTTGCTAAGTGTTGGTAACTCGAAATAAAAGCTGCGAAATAAACGGAGACTAGCTAAAGGTGAGATGACGATATGTGTTGGAAGTGTTTCCAAGATTGATGTGATCAAGCATCGCATACTCCCTCTACCATCGAGATTGGTGTTAAACCTAAATAATTGTTATTTAGTGTTTGCGTTGAGCATAGACATGATTGGATTATGTCTATCGCAATACGGTTATTCATTTAAGAAGAATAATGGTTACTTTGTTTATTTGAATAATACCTTCAATGGTCTTGCACCTAAAATGAATGGTTTATTGAATCTCGATCGTAGTGATACACATGTTCATGCCAAAAGATATAAGATAGTAATGATAGTACCACCTGCTTGTGGCACTGCCATTTGAGTCATATTGGTATAAAATGCATGAAGAAGCTCCATGTTGATGGATCTTTGGACTCACTCGTTTTTGAAAAGTTTGAGACATGCGAACCATGTCTATTGGTATGTACGCATGAAGAAACTCCATACAAATGGATCGTTTGGACTCACTTGATTTTGAATCACTTGAGACATGCAAATCATACCACATGGGCAAGATGACTGAAAGCCTCGTTTTTCAGTAAGATGGAACAAGAAAGCAACTTGTTGGAAGTAATACATTTTGATGTGTGATGTCCAATGAGTGCCGAGGCACGCAGTGGATATCATTATGATCTTACTTCACAGATGATTTGAGTAGATGCTAAGTATATTTACTTGATGAAACACGAGTCTAAATTATTGAAAGGTTCAAGTAATTTCAGAGTGAAGGTGACGATCGTCGTGACAAGAAGATAAAATGTCTATGATATGATCATAGAGAGGAATATTTGAGTTGCGAGTTTGGTACACAATTAAGACATTGTGGAAATTGTTTCACAACTAATACCGCCTGGAACACCATAGTGTGATGGTGTGTCCGAACATCATAGATGCACCCTATTGGATATGGGGCATACCATGATGTCTCTTATCGAATTACCACTATCGTTTATGGGTTAGGCATTAGAGACAACCACATTCACTTTAAATAGGGCACCATGTAATTCCGTTGAGATGACACCGTGTGAACTATGGTTTAGAGAAACCTAAGCTGTCATTTCTTAAAAGTTTGGGGCTGCGATGCTTATGTGAAAAAGTTTCATGCTGATAAGCTCGATCCCCAAGCGGATAAATGCATCTTCATAGGACACCCAAAACAGTTGGGTATACCTCCTGTCTCAGTTCCGGAAGCAAAAGGGATTGTTTCTAGAATCAGGTCCTTTCTCGCGGAAAAGTTTATCTCGAAAGAACTGAGTGGGTGGATGGCGGAGACTTGATGAGGTTATTGAACCGTCACTTCAACTAGTGTGTAGCAGGGCACAGGACGTTGTTCCTGTGGCGCCTACACCAATTGAAGTAGAAGCTTATGATAGTGATCATGAAGCTTCGGATCAAGTCACTACCGAACCTCGTAGGGTGACAAGGATGCGTACTACTTCAGAGTGGTATAGTAATCATGTCTTGAAGGTCATGTTGCTAGACAACAATGAACCTACGAGCTATGGAGAAGCGATGATGGGCCCGGATTCTGACAAATGGCTAGAGGCCATAAAGCCCGAGAGAGGATCCATGTCTAGAAACCAAAGTGTAGACTTTGGAAGAACTACTTGATGGTCGTAAGGCTATTGGGTACAAATGGATTTTAAAAGGAAGACAGACAATGATGGTAAGTATCACCATTAAGAAAGCTCGACTTGTCGTTAAGATGTTTTCCGACAAGTTCAAGGAGTTGACTGCGATGAGACTCTCTCACTTGTAGCGATGCTAAAGAGTCTGTTGGAATTATATTAGCAGTTACTGCATGATTTATGAAATCTTGCGGATAGGATGTCAAAACATTGTTTCCTCGATGATATTCTTGAGGAAAGGTTGTATGTGATACAACCAAAAGGTTTTGTCAATCCTAAAAGATGCTAACAAGTATGCAAAGCTCCAGCAATCCTTCTAAGGACTGGAGTAAGCATCTCGGAGTTGGAATATACGCTTTGATGAGATGATCAAATATTTTGGGTTTATACAAAGTTTATGAGAAACTTGTATTTCCAAAGAAGTGAGTGGGAGCACTATAGAATTTCTGATGAGTATATGTTATTGACATATTGTTGATCAGAAATGATGTAGAGTTTCTGGAAAGCAGGGTATTTGAAAAGTGTTTTTCGATGGAAAACCTTGATTAAGCTACTTGAACATTGAGCATCAAGATCTATATGGATAGATCAAAAACGCTCAATAGTACTTTCAAATGAATACATACTGTGACAAGATTTTGAAGGAGTTCAAAATAGGTCAGGAAAGAAGGAGTTCTTGGTTGTGTTATAAGGTGTGAGTATTGAGTAAGACTCAAGACTTGACCACGGCAGAAGAGGGAGAAAGGACAAATGTCGTCCCCTATGCTTTAGACGTAGGCTCTACAGTATGCTATGCTATGTACTGCACCTGAAGTGTGCCTTGCCATGAGTCAGTCAAGGGGTACAAGAATGATCCAGGAATGGATCACAAGACAGTGGTCAAACATTTCCTTAGTAACTAGTGGACTAAGGAATTTTCTCGATTATGGAGGTGGTAAAAGAGTTCGTCGTAAAGGGTTACGCCGATGCGAACTTTGACACTAATCCGGATTATTCTGAGAAGTAAACTGGAATCGTATAGTAGAACAGTTATTTGGAATAGCTCCAAATAGACCGTGGTAGCTGCATCTAGGAGATGACATAGAGATTTGTAAAGCACACATGGATCTGAAAGATTCAGACCTGTTGACTAGTAACCTCTCTCACAAGCGAGATATGATCAAACCCAATGGCTGTTGGACTCGTTACAATCACATAGTGATATGAACTAGATTATTGACTCTAGTGCAAGTGGGAGACTGTTGGAAATATGCCCTAGAGGCAATAATAAAATGGTTATTATTGTATTTGCTTGTTCATGATAATTTTCTATTGTTCATGCTATAATTGTATTGACCGGAAACATACATGTGTGAATACATAGACCACAACATGTCCCTAGTGAGCCTCTAGTTGACTAGCTCGTTGATCAACAGATGGTCATGGTTTCCTGACCACGGACATTGGATGTTATTGATAACGGGATCACATCATTAGGAGAATGATGTGATGGACAAGACCCAATCCTAAGCATAGCACAAGATCGTGTAGT
Source organism: Triticum aestivum (assembly GCF_018294505.1). NCBI lineage: Eukaryota > Viridiplantae > Streptophyta > Magnoliopsida > Poales > Poaceae > Triticum > Triticum aestivum. The sequence continues at coordinate 641,123,928 of NC_057810.1, forward strand.
TCGTTTGCTAAAGCTTTTCTAATGTCAAGTATCATTTCCTTAGACCATGAGATTGTGTAACTCCCTGATACCGTAGGAGTGCTTTGGGTGTACCAAATGTCACAACGTAACTGGGTGACTATAAAGGTGCACTATAGATATCTCCGAAAGTGTTTGTTGGGTTGGCACGAATCGAGAGTAGGATTTGTCACTCCATATGACGGAGAGGTATCTCTGGGCCCACTCGGTAATGCATCATCATAATGAGCTCAATGTGACTAAGTAGTTAGTCACAGGATCATGCATTACGGAACGAGTAAAGTGACTTGCCGGTAACGAGATTGAACGAGGTATTGGGATACCGACGATCGAATCTCGGGCAAGTAACATACCAATTGACAAAGGGAATTGCATACGGGATTGCTTGAATCCTTGACATCGTGGTTCATCCAATAAGATCATCGTGGAACATGTAGGAGCCAACATGGGTATCCAGATCCTGCTGTTGGTTATTGACCGCAGAACGTCTCGGTCATGTTTGCATGGTTCCCGAACCCGTAGGGTCTACACACTTAAGGTCCGGTGACGCTAGAGTTGTTATGGGAAATAGTATGTGGTTACCGAAGGTTATTCGGAGTCCCGGATGAGATCCTGAACATGACGAGGAGCTCTGGAATGATCCGAAGGTGAAGATCGGTATATTGGACGAAGGGTATTGGAGTCCAGAATTGTTTCGGGGGTACCAGGTGATGACCAGCGTGTCCGAAAGGGGTTTCGGAGGCCCCGACAAGTGTTGGGGGCCTTATGGGCCAAGGGGAGGGGGCACATCAGCCCACTAAGGGGCTGAGCGCCCCTCCCACCCCATCTCACATAACCTGGAGAGGTGGGGGCGCCACCCCTAGGGCAGCCGCCCCTCTCGGCTTGGGGGGCAAGTTTCCTAGGTGGTGGGGGCGCCCAAACCCATCTAGGGTTTCCCCTATGGCCGCCGCCCCTCCCCTAGGGAACCCTAGGGTGCCTCCTCCTCCTCCCTTCCCCCTATATATAGTGAGGGGGTGGGAGGTCTGCGGCAACCTTGTTTTTGGCGTAGCCCCTCCCTCCTCCAACTCTTTCTCCTCCTCCGTAGTGCTTGGCGAAGCCCTGCCGGAGAACCACGAGCTCCATCACCACCACACCGTCGTGCTATCGGAGTTCTTCCTCAACTTCTCCTCTCCCCTCGCTGGATCAAGAAGGAGGATACGACCCCGGGCTGTACATGTGTTGAACGCGGAGGCACCGTTGTTCGGTGCTTAGATCGGAATCAACCGTGATCTGAATTGCTACGAGTACGACTCCTTTATCCGCGTTCTTGTAACGCTTCCGCTTAGCGATCTTCAAAGGTATGAAGATGCTCATCCTCTCCCTCTCTTGTTGCTAGAATCTCCATAGATTGATCTTGGTGTTGCATAGAAAATTTAAATTTCTACTACGTTCCCCAACACATACCCCCCGATACTAGCCATAGATTCATCAAAATAAGCAAACAACACACGGAAAACAGAATCTGCCAAAAACAGAACAGACTGTAGCAATTTGTAACTTTCGAATACTTGTGGAACTCTAAAAGTCCTACCAAAATAGGAAGTCCTAGGAAATTTGTATATTAATCTTCTGCAAAAAGAATCAACTAAAAAGCACATTTTTGTGATTTATTAAATTATTCTCGTGCGCGCAAAAGTTTCTGTTTTTCAGCAAGATCAAATTAACTATCACCCAAGATGATCCTATAGGTTCTACTTGGCACAAACACTAACTAAAACATAAAACCACATCTAACCAAAGGCTAGATGAATTATTTAGTACTAAACAGGAGCAAAAAGTAAAGAACAAAAATAAGATTGGGTTGCCTCCCAACAAGCGCTATCGTTTAACGCCCCTAGCTAGGCATTAATATTTCGATGATGCTCACATGAAAGACAAGAATTGAAGCATAAAGATAGCATCATAAAACATGTGACAAACACACTTAAGTCTAACATACTTCCTATGCATAGGTTTTTTATAAGCAAACAAATTATCAAGGCAAGCAAAAACTAGCATATGCAAGGAAGAAGACGATAGCAATCTCAACATGAAGAGAGGTGATTTAGTAACATGAAAATTTCTACAACCATATTTTCCTCTCTCATAATAATTACATGTAGGATCATAAGCAAATTCAACAAAATAGCTATCACATAACATATTCTCAACATGATCCATATGCATGCAAAGTTGACACTCTTCCAAAATAGTGGGATTAACATTAACTAAAGTCGTGACCTCTCCAAACCCAGTTTTATCAAAAATACCATAAGATTGAACATTCTCCAAATATGTGGGATCTAAAGTTGACACTCTTCCAAACCCACTTTCAATATTATTGCAAACACTATTATCAATCTCATATTCATCATGGGGCTTAAATAAATTTTCAAAATCATAAGAAGAGTCACCCCAATCATGATCATTGCAAAAAGTAGTAGACATAGCAAAACTAGCATCCCCAAGCTTAGGGTTTTGGATATTATTAGCACAATTGACATCAAGAGAATTTAAAATAAAATCATTGCAATCATGCTTTTTATTCAAGGAGCTATCTGAATCTCTTCTTAAATTTCTTCATCACAATTTTCAGATTCACGAATTTCAAGCAAAACCTCATAAAGATAATGTAGTGCAATCAAATCACTAGGGTTTGGTTCATCATAATTGGATATCTTAAAAAGATTGGCAAGCGGATGAGGATCCATAGATCTTAGGTTCTCTGTTTAGCAATAAATAAACAACTATTCCAACCAAACGAGCAAACGAGCCAAGTAAGACATCAAAGCAAACGAAAAGACGAAAAGAGAAGGGTGAATAAAACGCAAGGGTGAAGTAGGGAGAGGAAAATGAGAGGCAAATGAAAAATAATGTAATGCGAAGGAGAACAATTTGTGATGGGTACTTGGTATGTCTTGACTTGTGTGTAGACCTCCCCGGCAACGGCGCCAGAAATCCTTCTTGCTACCTCTTGAGCATGCGTTAGTTTTTTCCTTGAAGAGGAAAGGGTGATGCAACAAAGTAGCGTAAGTATTTCCCTCAGTTTTTGAGAACCAAGGTATCAACCCAGTAGGAGGCTACACGCAAGTCCCTCGTACCTACACAAACAAACAAGAACCTCGCAACCAACGCGATAAAGGGGTTGTCAATCCCTTCACAGCCACTTGCGAAAGTGAGATCTGATACAAATAATAATAAGATAAATATTTTTGGTATTTTTATGATATATATTGGAAAGTAAAGATTGCAAAATAAAATATATTGGAAACTTATATGATGGAAAATAGACCCCGGGGCCATAGGTTTTACTAGTGGCTTCTCTCAAGATAGCATAAGTATTACGGTGGGTGAACAATTTACTGTCGAGCAATTGATAGAAAAGTGCATAGTTATGAGAATATCTAGGCATGATCATGTATATAGGCATCACGTCCGCGACAAGTAGATCGAAACAATTCTGCATCTACTATATTACTCCACACATCGACTGCTATCCAGCATGCATCTAGAGTATTAAGTTGATAAGAACAGAGTAACGCATTAGGCAAGATGACATGATGCAGAGGGATAAACTCAGGCAATATGATATAAACCCCATCTTTTTATCCTTGATGGCAACAATACAATACGTGCCTTGCTGCCCCTGCTGTCACTGGGAAAGGACACCGCAAGATTGAACCCAAAGCTAAGCACTTCCCCTATTGCAAGAAAGATCAATCTAGTAGGCCAAACCAAACTGATAATTCGAAGAGACTTGCAAAGATAATCAACATGCATAAAAGAATTCAGAGGAGATTCAAATATTTCTCATAGATAAACTTGATCATACACTCACAATTCATCGGATCTCGACAAACACACCGCAAAAAGAGTTACATCGAATAGATCTCCAAGAAGATCGAGGAGAACTTTGTATTGAGATTCAAAGAGAGAGAAGAAGCCATCTAGCTAATAACTATGGATCTGAAGGTCTGTGGTAAACTACTCACAACTCATCGGAGAGGCTATGGCGTTGATGTAGATGCCCTCCGTGATCGATTCCCCCTCCGGCGGAGCGCCGAAAAAGGCTCCAAGATGGAATCTCACGGATACAGAAGGTTGTGGCGGTGGAAATAGGGTTTCGTAGTGCTCCTGGATGTTTTCAGGGTACGTGAATATATATAGGCGAAGGAAGTCGGTCAGGAGAGCCACGAGGGGCCCACAAGGGTAGGGGCGCGCCCACCCCCTAGGGCGCGCCTCCCTGCCTCGTGGCTTCCTCGTTTGCTTCTTGACGTCCACTCCAAGTCTCCTAGATTGCGTTTGTTCCAAAAATAACTCTCCCGAAGGTTTCATTCCGTTTGGACTCCGTTTGATATTCCTTTTTTGCGAAACACTGAAATAGACAAAAAAAACAACAATTTGGGATGGGCCTCCGGTTAATAGGTTAGTCCCAAAAATAATATAAAAGTGTATAGTTAAACCCATAAACATCCAAAATGGGTAATATAATAGCATGGAACAATCAGAAATTATAGATACGTTGGAGACGTATCAGGCCTCTACATCAATCTCGCTGCCCTACCGATGATGCGTGAGTAGTTTACCACAGACCTACGGGTCCATAGCTAGTAGCTAGATGGCTTCTTCTCTCTATTTGATCTTCAAGACCATGTTCTCCTCGATGTTTTTGGAGTTCTATCCGATGTAATCTTCTTTTGCGGTGTGTTTGTTGAGATCCGATGAACTGTGGATTTATGATCAGTTAATCTATGAATATTATTTGAGTCTCCTCTAAATTCTTATATGCATGATTTGATAGCTTCGTATTTCTATCCTATTTATTAATTTGTTTTGGCCAATTAGATTGATCTATCTTGCAATGGGAGAGGTGCTTTGTGATGGGTTCAATCTTGCGGTGTCCTCTCCTAGTGACAGAAGGGGCAGGGAGGCACGTATTGTATTGTTGCTATTAAGGGTAAAAAGATGGGGTTTATATTATATTACTTGAGTTTATCCCTCTACATCATGTCATCTTGATTAAAGTGTTACTCTGTTCTTATGAACTTAACTCTAGATGCAGGCAGGAGTCGGTCGATGTGTGGAGTAATAGTAGTAGATGCAGAATCGTTTCGGTCTACTTGTCATGGACGTGATGCCTATATTCATGATCATTGCCTTAGATATCATCATAACTATGCGCTTTTTTATCAATTGCCCAACAGTAATTTGTTTACCCGCCATATGCTTTATTCAAGAGAGAAGCCTCTAGTGAAACCTATGGCCCCAGGGTCTATTTTCCATCATATATTTTCAGATCTATAAAACCAAAAACCCAAAAATACCTCGCTAAATTTTATTTACTTTTGTTTCTTTTATATCCATCTCTATCAGATATCACCCTTGCAAGTGACCATGAAGGGATTGACAACCCCTTTATCGCGTTGGGTGCAAGTGTTTGATTGTTTGTGCAGGTGCATATATTGGAGACTTGCTTGTACCTCCTACTGGATTGATACGTTGGTTCTCAACTGAGGGAAATACTTATTTCTACTTTGTTGCATCACCCTTTCCTCTTCAATGAAAAAACCAACGCAAGCTCAAGAAGTAGCAGGGAGGGGGCACCCAAGAGGAGACACAAAGCCCCTGGCGCTCCTCTCTCTCCCATTACTCCGTAGTTCCAACACATCATCCCGGCGACGCTTAGCAAAGCGTTGTCGGTGCTCCACCACCACCATCATCACCATGCCGTCGTGTTGGACCATCATCACCATGTCGTCGTGTTGGTTGTGATCCCATCTACTTCTCCTTCCCTCTTGCTGGATCAAGAAGGAGGAGACGTCAGCGAGCCGCACGTGTGCTAAACTCAGAGGTGTCGTCCGTTCGGTACTAGATTGGTTGGATCGTGATTGGATCACGAAGAGTAGGACTACATCAACCGCGTTATATACGCTTCCTCTTAGCTATCTACAAGGGTATATAGATGATCTCCCCCTCTCGTAGCTATGCATCTCCATGGATAGATCTTGCGTGTGCGTAGATTTTTTTTGTTTTCCATGCAACTTTCCCCAACAGTGGTCACCTGTCGAAGATGGGCCGGGGGCCCCTAGAGTCACAGTCGACCTAACTAAGAAGCTAGGAGCCCCCTATGGGCTCATGGCCTCATGGGGTTCCCTCTCTTGTTCCTCTTCAATCCCGACACTTATATATACCTCCGGATCTTCATTATATTTATCATGGAATTTTATGCACAAATCAATTCACGATTTAAGGCGAAAGTCATCTACAGCCCTGTTCTGGATTCTGCCGGAGGTGCGAATCATTGTCTTCAAACTTTTCATTGACCCTCTACTGCTCCCATGATGACATGTGAGTAGTGCACTCTTGGACTATGGGTTTGTAAGTAGCTATGCATCAATCTATCCCCACTCTTTGATGTTATAGATCACGTGAGCTACCTAACATGATTGTGATCCATATGACACAATTATGGCGGTTACTTTTGTTATGTGATGATTGTTTCTTTATTATCTAATCATGTGTGATGTTTTGCATGGCTTATAGATGCATATACTTGCTCTCTGATTCACTAGTACACCCACTAGCCATTTTAGATGAAAGATCAATAGTGGGAGTGGTGTGCATTAGATGGGGTTAATTTTTATAAGTGAAGTTTCAGTGGCAATAAGATAGAAAAAGTTATAATTGTATTCTCGTGCACTAAGGATAGAAATATAGTTAACTCATTGTCTCAGTGATGATATTGAGGTGATGTGAATGTATTATCAATTGTATGTCATCTTGCTTAATGCAATCCTATTTTTATTTTGAACTTGATATTTGAGGATGAATCTGTTTGTCAATGGTCTTTAGGACAAGCATTAGCTATAGATGATTATGACATCTAGCCGTTCTACAGATTCATGGACATACTAGTTATATAATATCATCACATCATATAATATAATTATCCATATTGTCTTAATCATTTATCTTGCATATCTATGCTTATATTTTCACATCGGTGCTTATTGCAGAGACCCTACTAGTGTACCTATGAATCAAGTCCAATTTACCACGTAAAAACAACTACCACTTTAATTTTACATGCACTTTTATTTTCTGCAATTGATATTCCCAAAATACAGAAACACTTTCAAAAATTAGACACACACATAACTTTGTTGCAACTAGCAAAGCTAGTGAGATTGACAACGCTAGAATTGTTGGGGATACAAGGAAGTTTCTAATTGTATGTAAGGGCACGCATTGGGCTTGAAAAAGTTGATTACATGGATTGATATCTTGGTTCTCACTGAGGGGAATTTGCTTGCTAGTTACAAATACGCGCACTTGGTGACCCAATAACTTGCTAGCTTATATGATTCTCTTCGAGAAAACAATACCCTAGAGGCTCTAGGCAGCTATGTGTGTTGTCCAGGCAAGATCATACCCTCTCTGACCTCGGCCGGAGGGTGTCGGATTCCATTCAGAGGCTCCGGTGCCCGGAGGGTCTAGGCCAACTTCAAGCGCCATCCGTACAAATTCAATACCACGCTGACATGGCCTGAAGGGCGTCGAAAGTGAGAACAACTTACACACTTTTTTGGGACCTCTCTCTCTCTCTAGGTTGTGGTTTTTCTGGCTATGTATTTTGTATGTTCATTCCCACATATTTGTATGATGCACCCCGTCTTTGTATTATGACATGCATATGACTAAAAAAACGAGAAATCGCAGGTGGAAGTGCCATAGACCGTACACATATCTTTCCTACTTAGAAATGATGGAGTTGATGACGAGTTCACATATGAGAGGATAAGGTACTTATAAAGGTTGGAGTTGATGGTGAGTTCCCATATGGGACCATATCCTACTTATAAAGGTTGGAGTCACATGTGAGACTGGCAACCTTCCAAAAGATATAAATTATAACAAACAATTGTTACTTTTTACACGGTTACAGACCTATTCCAAATAAACAAATACACTGCTACCCTAATTATGAGAAAACACTTACGATTTTTTTATATAAATGCATACAACTCTATTTCAAAATCATGGTCTTGATTTTAATTTCTCTGCCCAACCAATTCTTCCAGTTCTATAGCACAGCAGAAGAGAGAAAACACATTGCAATTCCAATGCAGTCATAGACATTATCCTCCTACAAAACACATGATCTTGTGCATTCAAATTACTCTTGCCCATTCTCTTATCTTTTATCATTTAAAATGCTATCTCACCCTAAATCTTGCAAAGCACCAAAAATGGTCGCGTAAAACTCTTCAATGACTACAACATGGTCTTTCGTTATATCGGCGCTCTCTTTTTAATCATGACCATGCAACAACAATAAGATGCCATCATGTTTGATGATATCCTAAGTCAACAGTATCTTATCATCTTTTTATGGTTCCTTAGCAATGCACCGCATTGTGCTAGTTTCATCTCAAAGTACACATACATTATGTAAGCACTATGCAAACATGGCTTGTCTTCTAAACATAGTGTCATTAAGACAAAATCTCATTAGGGGCAAATCATCAAGCTTCTATCTTCTCCTTCTTCTTCTTTGTCTTCTTCATCTTCATCTACTTCTTCAGATTGAGTCTTCCTTTTGCTGTTGCGCGTACTCCCACAAAAGTTATCAAGGAAGCAATTCCAGCTGCTAGCTAGTGGGACATAAGCACATTGAGAGGAGCAGCTCTGGTGGTCTATGGTGACCATTACGCAAAACACAACGATCATAATGACGTTTACAGTACTTCGGCGATAAACCTTCAAAATGGTGTCTCTAAATTCCTCGCTTGTTATAGCTGTACATCTCGAAAAAATGATTTGTGCCCAGCGATCACCGAACAAGATAAGCCACGGCATGCACGCCAGCGCTCAGACCAATCATAATGAGCGAGCATGCATGCATATGCTGCATGCGGCTAACTCATCCTTGCTTAGTTTTGAGTAAACTTTAAGCATAAAACGTGTTGCTGCCGAGGTGCTGACATGCTGCGTACGTATATATGATCGAATTTGCATGATCTTTCCATTATTTGCAGTTAAGCATGTTCCTTAGTGTTTCCTCTGCGTTATTGCAGACGCAGTAGTACTGTACCGAGGTGTACAAAAGAACAGAAGAGGAAAGGAAAATACACTCTATGTTCCTAAATATAAGATGTTTGTCTTGTAGTATTTAGATTAGAAGCAAGGTACTGCTCCGTCCCATAATATAAGACGTTTTTTGACACTAGTGTAGTGTCAAAAAACATCTTACATTATGAGACGGAGGGAGTACTTTGTAAATATAAGACGTTTGTAAATACTTTATCTGTCTTAAAATGTAAGATGCTTTTTGATACTTTGACAGTGTCAAAAAAACGTATTGCATTTCTGAACAGAGAGTATTTAGAAACAGAGGTCTACTGCTATTTTTTTTGTGGGAAGGTCTATAATGCTAATAAGCTTGTATCAGCGTGATGTGGGCGAAATGGTTTTATACAAACGCAGACCAGAGAGACACACAACCAATTTCAGGTGAGACAAAGGAAAGCAGAAATGGCCGAGTTTATAAAAATGCACGCTTTGATGCTCCTGGTTCCTATAAATAAGCCATCGGGCACACCACTCTGCCTGCACCAGCCACACACCCAACCAACCACCCCTAGCTACCACTTCAACCTGCACTGGTCTCTGCACACTCTCGGAGTTCAGCGTCGCTCGCAGATCAAAGAAGTCAAGTTCGTGTCACAGCGAGGAGCGTCGTCGGTGAGCGTGATCGGTCGGGAAATGGTGAAGAGCGCGCAGCAGCAGCCGCAGGGGGTGCTCGGCGGCGACGGCGGCAATGCGGTGGCGGCGAGGCAGGGCGGCGGCGGCGGCGGGAGGCAGCAGCAGCAGCAGTACAAGGGCGTGCGGATGCGGAGCTGGGGGTCGTGGGTGTCGGAGATCCGGGCGCCCAACCAGAAGACGCGCATATGGCTCGGCTCCTACTCCACCGCCGAGGCCGCCGCGCGCGCCTACGACGCCGCGCTGCTCTGCCTCCGGGGCTCCGCCGCCGACCTCAACTTCCCCGTGCACCTCCCCTTCCACGTCCCCGCCGCCGCCATGTCGCCCAAGTCCATCCAGCGCGTCGCCGCCGCCGCCGCCGCCAGTGCCGGCAGCAGCCCCCTGCAGCCTCCCCACACCATGGCCTCCTCTGCCTCCTGGCCCGGCGCCGCCCCGCCGTGCGGCTACGGCAACAACGCGTCGTCCTTCGGCTCCCCAGAGGACCAGTCCGCCCGCCACAGCAACGCCGACGACGACGAGACCATGGCGCACGGCGACGACGGCGTGGACTACGACGCGCTGGCGGACATCGACGCCTTCTTCCAGTCGCCCAAGTGCATGGACTACGCCATGATGATGGACCCGTGCAGCACCTTCTTCGCGCCGGCGCCCATGGCGCCCGTCGAGTGGGAGGAGGAAGGCGAGATCAGCCTCTGGAGCTTCTCCTCCTACAACTGATCGAGCTCAAATGCCAGCTTCGACCGAGAGCTTCGAGCTTCGAGCTTCGACTGGCCATGGAGGCCATTTCATGCTTCGACTGGTCAAATCACCACTAAGCAATTCCATCAACACTGACAGATTAATTACTCAACTACCACTACGAGTGACCAAGAATTGGTCACGGTAAAAATAATCGCAGGCCATGATCAATTCTTACTTCATGGCCTCGCGAAGAATGATGATTAATTATTATTTCATTCATATTCCGTAGCTAAATATAATATACTAGTACCACTGGCGTACTAGTAGTACGTAGCCGTACAAGGCCAATTATGCATTTGTGGGGGAGGTCTGATGGAGCTACATGTTTTAAGGCAGCTTCCATGGAGCCAACTCCCTTCAATTAGTTTACATGTGTACTAGTATGTGTAAAAGCTGTTTGTGCAAGTGTGCAAGCAATGGGTTATGATGATGAATTACCTCTTTAATTTTGCTTCGTTCTAGGTGAGTACTCTACATGTTCTAAAGTCAACCTTTTGGTTAGGAGACATGGCAGAAGAGTCACATTTTCTATTTGAAGAGAGTGAAATAGCCGTTCCAAAGTAGAGTTCTTTTCAAGAGAACCAACATCATAAGAAACCCCGGTAACTGAGTGTGGATTACTCTCAAAACACCCTAGCAATTGATGGCGGTTGGCTAATGTCACACATCACTTGTCGTGCCACTTTCTAGTTTGTGTCTTGATAAGTTCGGAAATATGCGAAATTTCGGAAATTTCACATTTTTAAGTTCTTTTGAATTTTGATTTTTTAAAATCCATTAAATTTTAACATATATTTTGGTGGTCTGAACCCGACTCAAAATTTCAGCGTTACAAGTACATTGGACCTCACTGCAATATGCAAAATTTAGGAAATTTCATTGGAACATCGTTGAATATTTGAACCGTGCTTTTTCCTACGTATATAGGATGCACCCGCTTCTTAGCCGCTTGCGGCAGCTACGAGGTTCATCTCCCACAAATTCTCAACAAAATCAAATAATTACACATTTTTATGGAGCCAGTTTTCCGCCAAACTAATGAAAAGGGGAAATTGGCGCATAAAATGTATGGCCTTCTAGAGCTTTTAGGCACATAGGACACACAGGGTTGTGAACTCCCTTTGACCATTAAGACGCGAGGATCCGCTTGTGAATTACCAACATAGGCAAATAGCTTGCATTTTGGCTTTATGTGAGCTTTCCAGATCTTCTAGTCCAAAACTCGGAGAAGCGACTCTTCAATTGGATCTCAACTATTGATCAACGCAAATATATCTGGAATCAACTTTTTTTTTGAATGAAGGGGGTTTCCTCGCCCCAATTTTATTATAAATGAGGCAAATCCTAGCAACATAAACTGTTTCCAGCTCTTGAGCCTGACTAAAGTAGCAGGGCCATGATAGGTACCAAGTTGATTTGAAACATAAAGCCTACAAGTGCAACATCAGCGGCAAAACATCAACATTACACATCTAACTGGAATGACATCCCAGAGCTCTGGTGAAAGGTTAATATAGGCCACAATATCCACTTGTAGGTGGAGTCATCTCCATGACATCCTCAGGAGCTCTCCTCTTTGCTGATCCAGGAGCAACAAGCATCTTCGCATCAACACAGAGTAAGAGTCATTGCACAAGATCTGAATTGATGCAACACAGCGCTTACCCTTCTCAACGGAACCCTTACATCTTTCCAGACCAAGCGCTAGAAATGCATCTTGTTATAAACAATCCATAGGCTACATAAGGTAGCAACACATGACATGTTAGGAACATCCATCTTCTTAAAATTAAACCACATGAGACAAATATCATGAATTGATTTGGGAAGGGAAACTGAAAGATCTGAGCTACCACCTCCAAACAGCATGTGCGAAGTGGAACAAAACAAAAAGTGAGAAACAGATTCAGGTTCATTACGAACCATGCATGAAAAATATTCTACATGTTGTCTCTTACTCAAATTACCTCTAGTATAAGTATATGGTTGTGAGCTACCAACCATAAGAACACATGAAAATATGGTGGAACGGGGATTTCCCATAGCCATTTTCAGAAGGGAGCAGAAACCCCACCAAAGTTAATCATCTTATAACAGAACTTAGTGGAATAAATACTAGAGGCTTCAAATAACCAAATAGACCGACTATGATCAAGGTTGGGACCAAAAGGTTGCAATAAGGTTAAGAGTTCCTACCATTTACCCAAAAAACCAACACCAACACACCTCATTATAGAAAATTTAAGGGTGGAAACATCCCAAAACTGAGCTATAGAGCAATCTTATTGTTGACGTATGTCAAAACATCCCAAAATTGAGTTTGGAGAGTGCTATCTCCCAACCAAATATCATGGCAAAAAACTGATGTTTATTCCATTACCAAGAATCCTTTATAAAACGGCCTAACAACAACAAAAGCCCAAGTAATTCCTTTCCAAAAAGGGGAGCCACTTAGACAACACACCGGGTTAGCAGTGGTATACTTATAGTCAACAAAATATACCCCAACTCTTGTTAGCACTATGAAAATACCTCTTGGCCCAAGAAGCAAGCATGGCAAGATTGAAATCTCTAAAATTAGGTATACCCGCCCTACCAAATTATTTTTTGGGACACAAGCCCCCAATTTGTTAAGTGATATTTATGAACACCTCCAAGGTTACCCCAGAAAAAGTGAGCCATTTGAGCGGAAATAACTTTGATAGCCCATTTAGGAAATTAAATATAGACATTAGGTACATAAGTATACTAGCAATGCAAGTCCTAAGCAAGACAAGCTTCGCCTCATAACTGAGTAATCTGCCCCTCCAGCCACAAATTCTCTTGGTAATCTTGTCAATAATGGGTTGAATACTTTCTCTACGTAATTCAAGATAGTGCAAAGGTACCCCTAGGTATTTCAAAGGGAAATCACTGTTTTGCAAACAAAAAATGTATGTTTAAATAGAACGTTGGCAACTTCCTCCTCCACATGAATTCTAAGCAAATCACATTTGTTAAATAAAAAATTCATCCCCGAAAAGGTTACCAAAACAGGAAAGCAACCATTTAACATTCGTGGCATTTTCTATAGTAGGTTTATGAAAGAGAAGAGTACCATCAGTATAGTGCAAGCTAGTGACACTACCAGGAACAACATTGGGTAGAACACCAGAAATAATACCAACATTGGCAACTTTGGCTAGCATCCTGGAATCAACTTTATTCTTTTCGGTCTTTCAATCTCAAATGCATGCCATGCATGCTACTCCCTCCGTTTCTAAATATAAGTCTTTTGAGAGATTTCAATATGAAGTTATGAACTACATACAGACGTATGTAGACGTATTTTAGAGTGTAAATTCACTTATTTTGCTCCATATCTAGTCCATATTGAAATATCTAAAAAGACTTATATTTAGGAACGGAGGGAGTATTTTATAAAATTAAGCATTTTCATGGGAGTGAAAGTGATGGATCATGATGTACATTTTCATGTGAGAAAAAAAATGATGTACACTTTTCTATAGTCATGTCCAGGGCATTGTCATTGTATTTATATCAACAAGCATTGCCATTTTACTATTGCATTTGTGGTAGCATGATGTGATTACATAGTCCATGCATAGGTTACGGGATGTCTTCATGTGGTGAGCTAGGGGGTGGCTTCTCCGGCGGATGCCTGTGGATCCATGGTTGGCAACGAGTCACAGATTAAGGACGGCGACACGATGGCGTCGCTCAGGGTGGCTCCGGCGTGCACAGATCTGCCGCCGGGTTGCTAGCAGTGGCTCAACAAAGCGAGGTATTGTCCGGTGGCTCGCGATTATGGTTGGCGCGGTGGACGGCAGAGGTCAGCTTTTGCTCGTCGATTGGCTTGGCTTGGGCGCAAGGTCTGGTCGATTTGCGGCTGACTTGTTTTGATGCGGGTGCGTCTGTTGTTCGTTGGTTCTTTCCGGGTGGAAACCTAGTGCTGACCTTAGTCGGTGTCGGTGCCGGCGGCGGCCTCGGACATCATCCTCCTCCTTGGAGGCGTCATCGTGGAACTCCAACCTCTTTGTTAACCCAAATCCTTGGGTTTTTCGGGTGAAAATCAAGCTCTAGCTTTGGCCCAATTGAGCGGAAACGGTGCCTCATTGTTTCCCCTCTTGGGGGCGTTGCCTTTGGAGGCCTAGCCCGCGTATGATGGTCATGCTATTTGTCTTGCTATTTTGGTCTCGTCGGTAGGGTGGAGGAAGGGTGGAGGAAGTCGAGGCGGCGGCCTCGATTTTGCTGGTTGGATGCGGAGGTGGCGGCCCGGGACTACAGTGCGACAGTGGCCCTATGAGGTGGGGCCGTGGCTTTGCTCTGTGTTGGTGCCATTTCGACGCTTTGTGGGTGGCGTGGTCTGTCATGCTTGTGTGTGTGTTTTGCATGATTGTGCCTTTATATTTCCTACTTATAAAGGTTGGAGTTGATGGTGAGCTCACTCGTGGGACCAACATCCCTCACCAATAAAGAAATGCACCATTATCCACATGCGGGACTAGCAAGCTTCCAAGAGACATAAAATAACAATTGCACTTTTACTCACATGTGGGATCTAAAACAAATTAACAAGTACACTACTACTTTCACACTTGAAGAATGCACAAATAACAAAATGCAAAAATGTGACTCCAACTCAAAATTATGCTCTCATAATTTCGTTTCGTAGCAACGCACGAGCATCATGCTAGTCAATCATATGGTCGGAGTTTTTGCACGATTGTCCCTTAATCAACCATGTGGTCGTGGGTTATCGCACAATTTTCCCTTAATCAATCATATGGCATGTGTGTGTGTGTGTCAGGTTTTTGGCCGGTTATCCCTGATTAACCGGACAATTCTTTTCTTCTTAATGAAATGCAGAAACCCATGTCTCTCTAGAGGTGTCATAGAAAAAAATATCACGAGATCAACCATGTATTGATGCCTCATGGAGTGCATTAGTCCGCAATGAAGTACTCTCTCCATATGGATTCATTAGGTCATACTAGCAAAAGAGCTCGTGCGTTGCAACGGGAGAAAAAACACAACACACTCTTAACCGAACAATCATCACTCAAGACCACAATAGGTCCATCTCCTTTATTTTAGCGACACATCATATATGTGTTGCAGCTTATCTTTCTTCTCACCCTTGCCGGCGATGGCCTTAGTGTTCACACAAACCAAAACATGTTTGAATGTGGTTAATCCTAAGACGTCTCTCTCTCTCTCTCTCTCTCTCTCTCTCTCTCTCTTTCTCTCTCTCTCGATCAGAAATCTGTTGTTTTCCCCTGCGATGTATTCAGAGGTATGCATCTGTAGTTCTCGATGTTTTCTTTTCCCTATATGACTATAGTGGGTGTTTATTTGCAACCAGGATCGCCGCCTGTACGAAAGAAAAATGGATCGTGCGCTATAGTTATAAGTTTGCTTCCAAAACAATATCTAAAAAATATTTAACAGGTAAAATTAACATCATATTCAGATATCACATATTTTTCTAATCAAATTTCATATATAAGATGTTAAAATCGAAGTTACGGTATAAAAGATACGTATAATTTAGAAAATCATTTGTTTGACTTAAATATCTTCCAAAATAATCTTTATAAATACTTAACATGTTAAAATAATCTTATGTTCATATTCTACATATTTTTCTAATCAAATTTCATATATAACATGTTTAAATCGGAGTTACGATTTAAAAGATATGGATGATTTAGAAAATCATTTGTTTGACTTAAATAAGATCCGCGGATGGAATATCTAAAAAGTCAGGTTTTTTTTTCGAAAAACTGTAAAATAACGGTTCAATGCGACTTAAATCTGGACTGCGGGTTGATTTCATGAAAACGCAGGGGCTTTTTTGCAAAATGGTGCGACGGATGGCAGAAACCCTACGTGCTTTATTATTAGGTAGAGAATTGTATTTTGCTATATTTGAAAAGTAAAATGTGAGTTGCATGTCATAAGAATTGTATGGCCGGATCCATATTTTCAATTTTTTTTCAATGATAGTTACTATTTTTACGGCATATGACTTATATTTTGCTAGTTAAATTCGTACAGTCAAAATGTGGCATAAAATACGAGGGGACTAATAAATCCTGATGAAGCGATTACTAGTAGTTTTCTTATTTCTTAAATAAATGCAGTGGAGACCTAATCTACGGGGTAATTCCCCTGATTCCCGCGAGAGTTGAACTGCTCACTGAATCCATGTGAGCTGAGATCGATGCTGCGGTCACTATCGAGTAGGGCTCCCAGTCAAAAGCAACAGAACGGAGCTTCCTCTCGCTGTCATGTAAAACAGCTGGCTATCAATCGGAGCATCCATCGGACACGAGGAGGAAAGCAAGGTAAAAGAAAAGAAAAAAGACAATATTTTCCAAAGTGTATGGATTGCGGTTCGGGTCCCGACCGTATATGCGCTGCCCGCACCCGACCCGCCTCGCCCATAGCCGCAGCCGCGCATCCGACACGCCCCCAGCTCTAGCAGTCCCGGCTTTCCCTGCTCGCCTCGCAGTCGCCGCCGCCGCCGCCAGCCATGGGTCGCACCAAGGACGAGCTCCTCGCGCGCCTCGAGGTCCGTACTCTCTCGCTCCCTGCGTTCCCCGCTTGCCTCTCCCTCGCGTCGCTCGCTCCTGGTCGTGGAGATCGGCTGGATTGGGCCCCCCTTCTCCTCGCCGGTGCCCCCCTGGTTGTAGCGCCGGCGAGGTGCCGCCGTCGATACTGATTTAGTGCGGAAGCTAGCCGGGTCACAAATCGTGGCGCCAGAAGGTGTCGTTAATTGCTGAATTTAGTTTCGCGGTGTCAGCCCAGGGGTTAGGGTTTTAAATCCAAGCGCAGAATCGACTAGCCATATTGCATGACCACGACAATATGTCGCGTCCCCCAGTGTTATAATGCTTGGTTTCTAGCCGTCCAACCTACGATGAAGCTAGGGCTAAGCTTTGGTGTCTTGTTTTTATACAGGAGCTTAAGATTGATTTCAAGCGCTACGACCACCCGGTTGTGCTGACGGTCGAGGAACAGGTTTGTATTTTCTTCTTCTTCTGTCATGGCCTCCTATTGATATAGTGTGATTGCTAACTGAACTTTTGATATGACAGGCCAAACATGTGGGAAGTTTTGGAGGTGCTTTGACCAAGAATCTGCTTCTGAAGGTATGTGTGTCGGCAACTAATGGACGGGCTAATTGTAGAGAGCCCAATAGATGTGTATCTATTCGTGTATTGATATGAGTTGTGGGTTTCAGGACAAGAAGCATCGCTTGTACATTGTTTCTGCACTTGCTGACACCAAAGTTGACATGAAAAGTAGGTGAATCTCCTGACGATTACAGTTTTTTGTTGCTTACTTGGGCATCAGGCCAATTAATCTGTTTTCTCTAAAATTACCAGTTCTGTCCCAGCGTCTTGGCTTGGGAAAAGGTGGTGTGCGAATGGCTCCTGAGGAGAATTTGCGTCAAGTGCTTCAGGTCTGCCTGTTTATGATGCTGTTGTAGGCACCACTGTTCTTCTTGGTTCCATAATTTTGGATCTTAGGTGGCATAAGTACTTCCCTGGTAGTTTGTGAGGTTCACTGAAAAACCTGTCAAGAAGGGATGATACAATATTTTACTTAATTTAGAAGATCCTTTCATTGTTTAAACTGCCATCGTTACAACATGTGTGTGCCGTAATGTTGTTTACCATTGGAGGTTTACTTTCTTCAAGTATGAGAATTTGAAAAAAAAAACCTTTACTTCTACAGTTAATAGCTTTGAGCTCAGAAAGCAAGATGTCTCGAAATCACATCATTTGTTAGTCAGTACTAAATTGACTTAATGCATAATTACGTATACAATGCACCCTACTTGTTGGTTAGCTCACTTGTTCCACTTCAAAAATTTATGCTTTTTTTGCTCCTTGATTATGCCCAGGTACCGTTAGGATGTGTTACTCCGTTTGCGCTATTCAATGAGTCCGCGAGGTATGGTGGCTTGCTTTGACTGTACCATTCCCTCTCCCTCTGCTAGCCATAATCTTGTTTCTGCTTTCAAGCCATAATTTTGACAGATTGATAGGGATGGTGAGAGCTGTCCAATTCCTGCTTCCCTAAACAGTAAATGGTTCATCGCTATGATGTTCCGCGCCATTATTTCATCATGAGCATGGCAAACCTTTCTACTCCATTCCCCATGGTTAAGTTTGAATATTAGGAACCTGCTGAAATATTTAAAGCCATATGCAAGCTTATTTCAATGTGCTTTGTTTTTTATGTGTTCAGTTACTGTTTGATAGGTATCTTTATTCTTATTGCGTTCCCCAGTAATATGTTGTTACCGATTCATGCAATTTATGGCAGTGCCGTCTCATTATTACTGGACCAAGGGTTCAAGTCTAAACAGAGCTGCTACTTCCATCCACTGACAAATGATGTGACTATTGGTATGACAGATACTACCATCACTTCCTTCACTTAAAATGTTTCATCACTTTCATGTATTATTGTTAATAAATACATACTACAGTTACTGAATCACACACTGTTGTGTTGCCTTCCCATGATGCCGCACTTGTGCGAAGGTTGCACAGATGATGCTTCTTTACCTGGCTAATATTATGCGCTCTGCAAACAATTAAGGGACACTTAACACCAAAATCTTTGATTTATGTACTTGCTAATTCCTGATTACTTCATCTCAGCCCTCAGTTCAAACAACCTGGACAAGTTTCTCCTCTCCATTGGGAAGCAACCAGCTTATGTAGACTTGGAGGTCATCTTTGGATCATCAGTCTATGATTTCTTAGAAATAATTGAGAGCGACTAACATTATTGTTTTGGTTCAGGCCTCACCAGTGGTAGGTAAAGATAATCCCCCTGATCTAGCAGATCTTGTGCCTTCTGGTGCACTCTGTTCCTCAGAAGAATCAGTTGAGAATCCGACTCCTAAAGATGCTCCTCAAGTCAACGTACCCAAACAGAAAACGTGTCTACCAGGTGAGTATTGACATGTAACATCTTCGTCATTGTACTCACTCATTTTTGCAGTTTCAGTTTTATGGTGTTCTATTGAATCAACCAAATTTATTTGACTTGGCCTGTTGGTCATCTTGCTATGCCTGCCGTTGATTGGTGTAGTTGTTAATGAGTGCGAGCAAAGCATTTCTGTAGCATGTACTAAAAAATAACATGGAGATACGTGATGGTACTTTGTAGCACAAGTATCATAGTTAGTCATGCTGAGAAATCTGAAGTTCTGAACTATGCCCAAGTCATGTTCGGAAATCTGAAGTTCTGAACTATGCCTAGGAGCATGACATTAAAAAAAAATGAACAGACACTTGATATGGCTGTAGAACTAGGGTTGAGAGCTGCTAAGACAATGTTTGTTGCTGCCATCAGAGCAAACAAGCACCCTGTTTATCATAGACCATTGTCTGGCTACCAGCAAGAGAATACACCACCTGTCACACATTTTTTATCAGGATAGAGACAAACCAACAGTAGCACGTCAATTATAATTTTCTAGGATGGGAATACTGAATACTGTACAGGGAGTAAACATCATTTTTCGTTCCTTATTGTTTATCCAAAGCTTTTAGATATCCATCATATATTTATAAGCTTTATGGAGCTTTCCAAGTTTCAACTTTCAACGGTAAATATGACATGGCATGTTCTTCATCAGAAGTGAAGGCTAAGCCCAAAGTTCAGAACAAGGGTGCAGAAAGTTCAGAGAGTAAAGTTCCTACTAATAATGGCGCAAATGTTGAGATATTTGCAAGTGATGTGCTTGAGGTCATCTTCCCATTGTTCCTGTCTGAGGTAATCCAGTGACCTTACCATGTTAGCTTTCTATATGATGCCTGCCCCTTGTGTTGATAAGTATTCTCTTGCAGACATCAAAGAAATTGAATATTAAACAGGAAGAGCTTACTCAAATTTTAAAATTAGATGACTTTAAACGACGAGCTGCTCCAGATCTGGAGAGTGCAACGGTTAGTTTCTCTTGTGATATTTGTTAGTAGTTAGCAGTTCTTAGTAATATCTTGAAGCGAGCATAGAGTAGAGAGAATTGAATCTCCTGGTAGAAGTACATCTCATTATGCTTCTTCCATGGAAAAATCCCAATGTTAGCTTGAAAGGCTCACTCATGCCCAAGTTACCTCCGTCCTTTTGCAGTTGTGCTAAAAGGCTATATGATGAATTAACCTGATATCTCCTCGAGACCTGTGAACATTTGCAGTGATCTGCTGATCGAAGATTAACCTCCTGGTGTCTGAATTATATTTATGAAAAATCATTTGGTGTCGCAAGATAAAATTAGCTCCCCTTGCTTGTATGATTTAGTGGTAGTATTATTGCAGTTTAGATTTCGATTAACCTGATCCAGAATGCTAATTTGCCCCTATATAATACTTTCTCCGTCCCGGAATTACTTGTCGCTCAACTGGATGTTTCCAGACGTATTTTAGTGCTAGATACATCCGCTTGAGCGTCAAGTAATTCCGAACGGTGGGAGTATAACAAATAAACATGTGGAGATCGTTTTGATGATATTTGGTGCATAATGTATATGTTGCGACGGCAGATGTCTAATGCAAATGTTTTTAATGCAGAATATGTTCAAAAACATGGCATACAGTGCAGGATTTCACGCTGGCTTCGATACCATGCTCAAGTCGGGTTTAGGTGGGATGCCCTCTCGGAAATAGTGGGTTAATTCGATATAGAAGACTGTGAGTTGATTCAGTCAATTTTTGTATGCCCCTTGGTGTAAAATCAAATCATACCATATAGTACTTATTATGTTGAATGATTCGATTGAATGTATCACCTTAAGCCATTGTGATTGCTTTCACGTTTTGCTTCGAGATTACCTGCGCATATTGCTTCAGCCGCTAGATAAATCTAAAAAATGAAAATCATACTCTGTATCGTTTACATTTTGAGTGGGACGATTACATTTTGGCCGTTGTTTGCACGATTACATTCTCCTATTTAATTTCCAGTGTGCTCTGCTTCTCCAGTACATCCACCATTGCCGTTGAACTCGCTGAATATTTACAGGGCCCGTCCTGCTTTACCTACCATTAACAACAACCAGCGAAATGTTGAGTCAGTAAGCGTGTGTTTGCAGGGGCAGTTTTCTGATGATTTGCAAGCACGGCATTGATCAGATGACTTAACTGAGCAAACACGTTCAGGTTGTCTTTGGCGTACTGACTGGCATCCCAGCTGGAGACGGCTAGAGAAGAAACAGAGAGCGCCACCACGCGTAGAAAGCTGGAAGAAAAATTCAAAAACAGACGAACAACTTAAAACAAGCATGCTATTATATAGTTGAAAAAAGAAACCAAGAATGCAAATAAACTCTTTATCTGTTGTTCCATTTAGGATTATTGTTAGGAGTACATTAGAGTTGTCAGTTATCACAGCAGGTCTTGTTAGGCGAAGAAGGAGAAGAAGAAAACGCAAGTGGCCACGAGAACGAAAGACTGGAGGGCCGACAGGTCATTACCGCCGGCGTCGCCATCCTCGGGCCTGCCGTGCCCGTGCGCGCGCCGGCCGTACTCCCACCCGTCGTCCGGGTCCTCCGTCCCGCGCGCCGGCGCCATCCACGACAAGGGCCCCCACCTCACCGTCGTCGCCGGCTCCCTCTCCCTGTCTCTGTTTCTTGCACCGTTGCTGCCGCTGGCGCGGCGTGTGCTGGAGGCGGCGGCGGTGCCGGGCAGCTTGAAGCGGCAGACGGGGCACGAGTTGTGGAGGCAGAGCCATGGCACGATGCAGTCCGAGTGGTACACGTGCTTGCACGGCAGCTGCCGCGCCGCCTCCCCGAGCTCGAACTCCTCCTTGCACACGGGGCACTGCGACCCGCCGTCGTCCGACAGGTGCTGCGTGGCGATCCGCACCGTCGGGAGCGAGTCGATGGCCGACGTGGGCGCCGGGGCGGGGCCAGGGCGGTCGTTCTGGGTCAGCTCCTCCACGAGCCGGTTGAGGTCGCCCCCCGTGAAGTAGTCCCCCGGGTCGATGGCCGGCGGCGTGGACGGCCGCCGCGCCACCGGAGCCGGAGGCGGGGAGGGCACCCGCCGGCGAGGTGGGGGCGCCGGAGCCGGCGCGTGGACCAGCGTCGGCTCCCGCACCGGCGGAGGCAGCTGCCGGAACGGGCGTCCGGGCACCGAGGGCGCGGCGCCATACACGACCCACCGGCGCGGGTTCCCGTCGTGGTAGTGCGGGTGCGCGTGCGGGTGCGGCGCGAAGTGGTGCGGGAAGTAGCCCGGAGGCGGGAGTGCCGGGCGCGGCGGCGGGTCGATCTCGTGGAGGAAGCGGCCGTAGCAGCGCGGGCAGAAGACGTCGGTGGCCGGGTAGGAGATGATGCGGAGTGCCCGCGCGCACTGGTAGCACCAGTACATGCGGCACGTCCGCTGCCGCACCTGGCCGCCGCCGCCGTACACGGGCATCATCGTCGCGTACACGGCCGGTGGTTTGATCGTCCCGCTAGGTGGAGTGCTGGCGAAGTCTTGGGAAGTCGACAGACGGATCGCGTCGTCGGAATGCATGGAGCGGCCGGGAGGGTTGCATGGTTTTAAAGGAAGGTCATGCGAGAGGTCGTGACACGGGCGGGAGTTAAAGGATGGCTTTGCGGGGAGAAGAAAGCGATTCTGCGGCGATCGTTCGCCAGTTTGGTTTGGTTTGGTTGGTGGTGTGCAAGGGAGGCCGTGCTGGCCGCGGGTGACTTGTGCGTGGTGCAAACCTCGGGGATGGGGGAGCTGGTTGCTTGCCGGCCAGGAGGAAGAGGAGGATGAAGGGCGGAGCGAGGAGGTGGCGGTGGCGGTGGCGGGAAGTAACTGTGGACGGCTCGGCTCGGTTTGGGGCGTGGAGGAGGGGAAGGAAGGAAACGCCGAGAGCAACCGAGCGAGCTCGCGCCCGCTCTGCTGAAACAGGCCAGGATGGGCTGAAGCCCAGAAATGGCTCTAGCCTTTGGGCCACCGCGGGAGGAGTGCCACGAATTACCGTATCAGCTTGCTCAAAAATAGAAAGGAAAAAGAAAACCGGATAAGGATCATAGTTTAAAAAACAGGCCGGACCACCGGTCGGACCAGAAAAATCCGGAACCGGCGGCCTCAGCGGTTTTATAAGCTAATAAGGCCGTTATGCAAACATACGGACAAAACCGGTCGAACCGGTCTTTTTTTTGGAGTCATGTGTGTTTAAATTATGGCTTGGTAATCGTATGTCACGGAGAGTAATTGAACCAATCATGGTATCAAATAATTATGTATTTATTGGTCTATGGAATTTCTTAAACGCGAATGTTGTATGATACCTTTCTTGTGTGAAATTTGTTCTCGAATCATTGATTGGTCCACAAAATTATGGTATCAAATAATTATTCACCGTCTGTTCAATAAAATTGCATAAACATGATTATCATATGACATGTCTATGTTTTGAAGATTGTATTTGCATCATCTATTTAATTTATTTAGCGACATTGTTGCCCGTTGCAACAATGAGCATTTTACCTGTCCACTGATTTTTTTAAGAGAAAAGTACATTTTCATCCCTCAACTTTACTGATAGTCTACAAATTGTCCCTCAACTCCAATACGAGGAATACCAAGCCCCTCGTTTATCAAAACCATCCACTTTTCATCCTTTGAGCTATTATGTATGTTTTTGTGCCGACATGGTTTTGACTGTTAACCATCCACTTTTCATCCTTTGAGCTATTATGTATGTTTTTGTGCCGGCATGGTTTTGACTGTTAACCGTCTACTTTTCATTCATTGGTGTATTACAGATGGTTTTTGTGCCGACATGGTTTTGACCATTAACCGTCTACTTTTCATCCCCGAGGCTATTACGGATGGTTTTTGTGCCAACATGGTTCTGATCATTGTCCGTCTACTTTTCATCCTTGGGCTAGTACGATGGTTTTTGTGTTTTGACCGTTAACCGTCTACTTTTCAACCCTTGGGCTATCACAGATTGTTTATGTGCCGACATGGTTTTGACCGTCAACTGTGGAAATCATGCTGAGCTCCCAAGCAGTGGGAGGGGAAAGTGATCTCTGACGTAGTTATCTGAAGTGGATTCCCTCTACTGTAGTACATGTCGAACCTGCTAATTAGTGGGCAGGCGCATCAACTGCGTGAACCCCCTCCAGCTTTCTTTCTGACCAAAGTACGGCTTTTCTTTGCACTACTTTTGAAGCATATCAGGAACACAAGCTTATGTGTTGCTTTCTTTTCGCAGTAAAGAATATACGTCTTTCTGCTAAAGAGGATATATAAACTCATAATTCATAAGATCCTTGTTATCAATGCCAACTAGGTCTACTTTGCTAAAACATGAAAATCATGTCAACAC
Organism: Triticum aestivum; assembly: GCF_018294505.1. Classification (NCBI taxonomy): domain Eukaryota; kingdom Viridiplantae; phylum Streptophyta; class Magnoliopsida; order Poales; family Poaceae; genus Triticum; species Triticum aestivum. Next base: position 641,148,819 of record NC_057810.1, read on the forward strand.
CACAAAATTGGTGAATGGGACAAAAATCAAATGCAAGTTAGGCGACCTCCTCGTAAGCGCATGTTGGGTTTCCTCAAACTTGGAATTGGAATTGCCCCAGAGCCCCAAAGCGATGAGAAATAGCCTACGAAACGGGTCACAATCATAAAAAGCTACCAGTTTAGGTGACCTCCCCGTAAGCGCACCTCATGCCTCCCCCCCTAGATGGGGAAATCATCCTAGGATCCCAAAGGGTGAGCAATAGAAATAATACTATTGGACTTCTATTTTGAAAGAGAAGATTCCCATGGTATAATTTTTGTAACATATAGTTTTATTTTATTAGTTACATTTATAGTTGGATGGAAGGAGTTAGTATTTTTTTTGGTGATACTGCATGTGCTTCTTTAAATGACTGGTCAAAATAGGGAATTCAATCAACCATTATAACAAGTGTGAAACACAAAAATATTGCAGGGTGTAACACTCATTAAAGGGACACGGAGTATCTTAGGTTGAGCTCAAATAAGCTCGAGTGAACAGTAAAATATGGAAAAAACTAAAAAATAATCTGAATTATTTTGGGGGCAAACATTGACGAATGTTTTGAGTGATTAAATAGTTTTATCATGAAATAACATTCATGGAAGTCGTGGCAAAAACAATAACAACAAAATTAGTGGTCCAAAAAAGCTATTTTTGAAAGCATTTTGGTGCATTGATTTTGTTTTTTTGGCACAACTTCCACGAGTTAAAAAACTTCTAACATTTGTTTACAGAGGGAGTAACATTCAACAAGTCTTACAATCCCCATGGCTTCCATATCCAGATAATAAATTTGTAGAGGACAAGTTAGGATTTGTAAATGCCAGAAACACTAATTAAAACATAAAACCTGAGCAATTTGTGTACCAATCCAGAGCAAAAAGAATCAGATCAAAAGCACGTTTCTGTGAATTATGAAAATTATTTTCTTGGGTGCAAAAGTTTCTGATTTTCAGCAGGATCAACACAACTATCACCGTAAGCTATCCTAAAGGTTTAACTTGGCACAAGCACTAATTAAAACATAAAACCACATCTAACCAGAGGCTAGATGAATTATTAATTACTAAACAAGAACAAAAAGCAAAGAACAAAAATAAAATTGGGTTGCGTCCCAACAAGCGCTATTGTTTAACACCCTTAGCTAGGCATAAAAACGCGAATAGATCTAAGTATTGTTATCTTTGGTATGTAATCCATAAGTGGCTCTCATAATAGATTCATATCGCAATATAATTTTCTTCCTAGGAAAGTGTTCCATACATTTCCTTAATGGAAATTGGAATCTAATGTTTCCTTCTTTCATATCAATAATTGCACCAATCGTTCTAAGGAAAGGTCTACCAAGAATAATAGGACATGTAGGATTGCAATCTATATCAAGAACAATAAAATCTACGGGCACATAATTCCTATTTGCAACAATAAGAACATCATTAATCATTCCCATAGGTTTCTTAACAGTGGAATCAGCAAGATGCAAATTTAAAGAACAATCATCAAATTCACGAAAATATAACACACCACACAAAGTTTTTGGAATTGTGAAAACACTAGCACCCAAATCACACAAAGCATGACATTCATAATCTTTAATCTTAATCTTAATAGTACGTTCCCACTCATCATAAAGTTTTCTAGGGATAGAAACTTCTAATTAAACTTTTCTTCAAAATATTACATCATAGCATCAACGATATGTTTAGTAAAATCTTTGTTTTGATTATAAGCACGAGGAGAATTCAACACGGATTGCAAAAAGGAAATACAATCTATTAAAGAACAATTATCATAATTAAATTCCTTGAAATCCAAAAGAGTGGGTTCATTGCTACTTAAAGTCTTGACCTCTCCAATCCCACTTTTATCAATTTTTACATCTAGATCTAAAAACTCTGAATCATTGGGACGCCTTTTAACTAAAGTTGACTCATCTCCAGTCCCATATTTATCAAGATTAATATTGGAAAACAAAGATTCAATAGGAGTCACATCAATCACTTTTAGATCTTCATCATTATTATCACGAAAACTAGAAGAACACACTTTTACAAAACAATCATTTTTAGCACGCATCTTAGCGATTCTTTCTTTGACTCATCAATGGAAATTCTCATGGATTTGAGAGACTCATTGATATCATGCTTAGGTGGAATAGATCTAAGTTTCAAAGAATCAACATCAAGAGAAATTCTATCCACGTTCCTAGCAAAATCATCAATCTTGAGAAATTTTTCTTCAATCAAAGCATTAAAATTCTTTTGCGAACTCATAAATTCTTTAACACTATTCTCAAAATCAGAGGGCATCTTATTAAAATTTCCATAGGAATTGTTGTAGGAGTTATCATAATTATTAGAGGAATTAATAGGAAACGACCTAGGATTAAAATTGCCTCTATACGCGTTGTTACCAAAATTGTTCCTACCAACAAAATTCACATCCATAGATTCATTATTATTCTCAATCAAAGTGGACAAAGACATATCATTAGGATTAGAAGAAGCACTCTTATTAGCAAATAATTTCATAAGTTCATCCATCTTTCCACTCAAAACATTAATCTCTTCAACAACATGAACTTTTTTACTAGTGGATCTTCCGGTGTGCCATTGAGAATAATTAACCATGATATTATCTAGGAGCTTAGTAGACTCTTCTAAAGTAATTTCCATGAAAGTGCCCCCCGCTGCCGAATCTAAAAGATTTCTAGAAGCAAAATTCAATCCGGCATAAATTTTTTGTATAAACATCCACAAATTCAAACCATGTGTAGGGCAATTTCGTATCATCAATTTCATCCTCTCCCAAGATTGTGCAACATGCTCATGATCAAGTTGCTTAAAATTCATAATATCGTTCGTAAGGGAGATGATCTTAGCGAGGGGAAAATACTTAGAGATGAAAGCATCTTTACACTTATTCAATGAATCAATACTATTTTTAGGGAAAGATGAAAACCAAGTTTTAGCACGATCTCTAAGCAAAAACAGAAATAATTTCAATTTAACAATATCATTATCCACATCTTTCTTATTTTGCATATCACAAAAATCAACGAAATTGTTTAGACGGGATGCGACATCTTCACTAGGAAGGCCAGAAAATTGATCTTTCATAACAAGATTCAGCAAAGCAACATTAATTTCACAATATTAAGAATTAGTAGTGGGAACAATCGGAGTGCTAATAAAATCATTGTTGTTGGTGTTGGAAAAGTCGCACAATTTGGTATTATCTTGAGTCATCGTGACAAAGCAAGCAATCCAACACACAAGCACACAAGAAGCAAGCAAAGAAGACAAATGGAAGAGGGGCGAAGAAAAAGGCAAATCTTTTCGAAAATCATTTTAGAGGTGGGGGAGAGGAAAACGAGAGGCGAATGGCAAATAATGTAATGCAAGAGATGAGAGTTTATGATGGGTACTTGGTATGTCTTGACTTGACGTAGATCTCCCTGGCAAACAAGCCAGGAATTCTTCCTGCTACTTCTTGAGCTTGCGTTGGTTTTTCCCTTGAAGCGGAAAGGGTGATGCAGCAAAGTAGAGACAGTATTTCCCTCAGTTTGAGAACCAAGGTATCAATCTAGTAGGAGATAACGCACAAGTCACCAAATACCTGCACGAACAATCCAAACTTGCACCCAACGCGATAAAGGGGTTGTCAATCCCTTCATGGTTACTTGCAAAAGTGAGATATGATAGAGATAGATGAACGGTAAAGTAAATATGTTTGGTATTTTTGGTTTATACATCGGAAAGTAAAAGATTGCAAAATAATAGATCGAAAACTAATATGATGGAAAAGAGACTTGATATGATGGAAAAGAGACCCGGGGCCACAGGTTTCACTAGTGGCTTCTCTCAACATAGCAAATAATACGGTGGGTGAACAAATTACTGCCAAGCAATTGATAGAAGAGCGCATAATTATGATGATATCTTAGGCAATGATCATGAACATAGGTATGACGTCCGTGTCAAGTAGACCGAAACGATTCTGCATCTACTACTATTACTCCACACATCGACCGACTCCTACCTGCATCTAGAGTATTAAGTTCATAAAGAACAGAGTAACGCATTAAGTAAGATGACATGAAGTAGAGGAATTAACTCAAGCAATATGATGAAAATCCCATCTTTTTATCCTCGATGGCAACAATACAATACATGCCTTGCTGCCCCTACTGTCACTGGGAAAGGACACCGCAAGATTGAACCCAAAGCTAAGCACTTCTCCCATTGCAAGAAAAATGAATCTAGTAGGCCAAACTAAACCGATAATTCGAAGAGACTTGCAAAGATATCAAATCATGCATATAAGAATTCAGAGAAGATTTATATAATATTCATAAATAATCTGATCATAAATCCACAATTCACCGGATCTCGGCAAACACACCACAAAAGAGTATTACACCGAATAGATCTCCAAGAACATCGAGGAGAACATGGTATTGAGAATCAAAGAGAGAGAAGAAGCCATCTAGCTACTAGCTATGGACCCGTAGGTCTGTGGTAAACTACTCACGCTTCATCAAAAGGGCAATGGTGTTGATGTGGAAGCCCTCCATGATCGAATCCCCCTCCGGAAGGATGCCGAAAAAGGCCCCTAGATGGGATCTCACGGGTACAAAAGGTTGCGGCGGTGGAAAAGTGTTGTCGTGCCCCCTGATGTTTTGGGGTATAAGCGTATATATAGGCGAAGAAACTAGGTCAGGAGAGCTCCGAGGGGCCCACGAGGTAGGGGGGCGCGCCCTCCACCCTCGTGGCCGCCTCGTTGCGTCTCCGACTTCATCTCCAAGTCTCCTGGTTTCCTTCTGGTCCAAGAAAGATTATCGCGAAAGTTTCATTCCGTCTGGACTCCGTTTGGTATTCCTTTTCTGTGAAACTCTAAAACAGGCAAAAAGCAGAAACTGGCACTGGGCTCTCGGTTAATAGGTTAGTCCCATAATATAAAATAGCATATAAATACATATAAAACATCCAAAACAGATAATATAATAGCGTGGAACAATAAAAAATTATAGATACGTTGGAGATGTATCAGACGCCGCCACACGACTGTCTTCTTTAAAACAGAGTTCGTGCTGTTTTCTCGAGGCCACCGCCAGTGTCTTCTAGTGATTTGTCCTCTGTAATGTTAATATGCAATCTGATGTTTAGTTAACAGTTTGCTCCTCTGAAATATAATGTTCAATTAACAATTTGGTCCTCTAAAATGTAATGTTTAGTTAACAGTTTGGTCCAACAATTGCTATATTTCGTAGTACTGTTCTCAAGCATTCTTTATTTTATTAATTGTCTTATCTTCTAGTACATGTTTCTATTGTGCAATGTCATGCTCAGTTAACTGTTTTGGTTCATTTGGTCTATTGTCGATTTAACTATTTGGTTCAATTCTGCAATTTGATTTTCATTTGCTGTGGGTAGAATTTTGTAATGTTATGCATGTGAAATAAATCGAATTTGGCTATACTCAATACATATTCTACTGATAGTATGGCAACTCTCAATTAACCTGATCAAGATCTTCCTTATGTGTGTTGCAGGGAAACAATGGGAGACACTACCGTTTACCATCGAGGTATGCTCATTCATGGTCCTTTCGCTAATAGCACATTATTGTGCAGTTGCAGGAATCATTCTAATATTTAGGTTTCTTACAATTTGGTCTTGCACATGTAGGTCCTGCTGTCAGAGGCTTAGACCCACTGTTCGACCCATTTTGCATATGGGGTAACGAGATGTCCATGAATATCAGTCAAGTCAAGAAACTCAGAAAGATTGTTAGGATGAAGAAACTTGCGACGAATAACAACAAGATCTTTGTTTGCACAATGAAGAAGACATCAGTCAACTATAGGATGGTACTAACTCTTTTACCTTGTTTTTACCCCTTGCGCCATTTCAAAATTTATAACAGCAATTTATGCATATCTTTGTTTTCAGTACTTTTCAAAGTAGTTCACCGATGATTACCTCTCAAACCACCTGCATGGTCAAGAGGCGAGGAAGGTATTCCCAGATGAGATTCATCTGTCTATTTACCGTGTATGATGCTACTTTCCAAAGGTTTTCGATGTTGCATGTGAAACTTTGTGCTGTTGTGTAATGGTGTAACTGAGTGACGAAGCTATCTAATGTAATTCGATTATGAAATCCTGGTTGCCTTTATACGTATATGAAATATCTGGTGTGTTCTATAAGAAATATCAATTTGATTACTACATGGATTATCAATAATAGGCTAATTACCCTGCTTATTGGGGTTTTCTATTGCAGATGGTTACTCAGATAGCACCTTGGGTGATGAACTTAAATAACCCACACATTTCCTAGAAAGTACGCGTGTTCGATCAATTAACAATCACACATGGCTTCCGGCAGAGAACTGTTTGCGTTAGGCCACCTTGCACAAATGTTTCCACACCAAAAACTGTATGTGATATACATACGAAAGGAAATGTTTTTTTGGGATTTGCCATGTGGGGTGTACACACGAATGGAAACGATTGGGTTTTGATGCTCGCCAGATCGCACAAGACCTCATTTTCTGTGCTAGAAGAGCCTTTCCTCGATGGTTTCTGGGTCATGTGGGAAGGACCCCCTATCGCCCACACTCACTTGGCGACGGTTCCAAGCGCCGTCGCTGAAAGAGGTTAAAAACTGTATGTATAGCAGGTCTCTGCACCAGTACATGCTCTTAAATCCGCTAGCTGACCCAGGATATATCGAAAGAAGAGAGCATATAGTATTGTCCTAGTTATATTTTGCTGCTGCTGCACATTCAGTCATTCAGTTCAGTCAATACCTAGCTACATTTTGCTGTTGCTACTTAACATTCAGTGGTACTGGTATGTGATGTAGGTACAAAACGGGGTTGACTTCATGTGCTTCTTTGTGCTGCTGCTCCTCGCCTGGTATTGGCCCCCAGCCCCCACGGAACAAGACATGGATGCCTTGGGGAACCTCATCAACCCTGGCGTCTAGGGAGTGGTAGTGGCAGTAGGCTCGACTCCCCCTCCCCCTCGCCGACCCAAACCCATGACGTCATCCCCAACTGCAAGAGCGCAACCACTGACGATGCAGCCCTGGTGATAATCCCCAAGTGCAGGGAATCATCGTAGCAATTCCCAAAGGTGGAAGTGATAAGTATGGAGTGTCGAACCCACAAGGAGCTAAAGGTAAGATCAATATTCTCTCAAGCCCTATCTGCCACTGATACGACTCTACGTGCACCGAACGTTTGCTTCCAACTAGAAACAAGAAATAAAACTGTGTTGTGGGTATAAAGAGGATAACTTTGCATGACATCGGAGAGCTAAAATATAAAAGTAGGTGATGTTATCATAAAGTTAGAATATATTACTAAATAATATAAATAGAGAGTGTGGAATAATGGTGGATCGGTGTGCGGAATTGTCCTAATTAATTGTTAACAAGATCGATAGTCGTCCTTGCAATTTCATATGAGGCAGAGGAATAAACTAACATACTTTTCCTACATGGATCGTATGCTCTTATGATTGGAACCCTAGTAAGCATCCGCAAATACTAAAGATTCATTAAGGTAAAACCCAACCATAGCATTAAAGCATCAAGTCCCCTTTTATCCCATACGCAACAACCCCCTTACTCGGGTTTAAGCTTCTGTCACTCTAGCAACCCACTATAAGCGAATCATGAACGTATTGCAACACCCTACAACGGGAATCCCTCACGCTTGCGCGACACGGAGGGCACCATAGGACAACACCAAAATAAAACATACAACTCGTACCAATCTAGATCATCAATCAACCCAAAGACAAAAGATATCTACTCAAAACATCATAGGATGGCAACACATCATTGGATCATAATATGTGGCATAAAGCACCATGTTCAAGTAGGGATTACAGCGGGGTGCGGGAGAGTGGACCGCGTAAAAGAGGTGAGGATGGTGATGATGATGGTGATGTTGATGAAGACGATCACCGCGGTGATGATTCCCCTCCAGATGGCACTCCGGTGCCACCAAGAGATAGGAGGAGAGGTTCTCCCCCTTGTGCTTCCTCCTACATGGATTTCCCCCTCTGGTCCTTGGCCTTCATGGCGATGATGGCCCCTCCAAGATCCTCCTCCATGGCCTCCGGTGATGATGGACCCCTCCGGCAGGGTGCCAGAGAGGGCCTAGATTGATTTCTCGTGGCTATAGAGGCTTGCGGCGGCGGAACTTCCGATCTAGGTTAATTCCTGAAAGTTTCAGTATTTATAGGAATTTTTGGCGTTGGTTTCACGTCAAGGGGGCCTCCGGGCTGTCCACGAGATAGGGGGCCGTGCCCTAGGGGGGGGGGGCGCCCCCCACTCTCGTGGCCAGCCCGGGACTCTCCTGGCCCAACTCCGATGCTCCATGGTCTTCTTTTGGTCCAGAAAAAATCCTCAAAAATTGGCACGTCAATTGGACTCCGTTTGGTATCCCTTTTCTGTAAAACACTAAAACAAGGAGAAAACAGAAACTGGCACTGGGCTCTAGGTTAATAGGTTAGTCCCAAAAATCATATAAAATGACATATAAATACTTATAAAACATCACAGATGGATAAAATAATAGCATGAATACTTCATAAATTATAGATACGTTGGAGATGTATCAGCATCCCCAAGCTTAATTCCTGCTCGTCCTCGAGTAGGTAAATGATAAAAGAAATAATTTATGAAGTGTGAATGCTAGCAAGTGCACGAGTTTGATCAATGATAATTTCAATCACCTTTTCTAGCATCAAAATGTGTCATAATAGTAGCTTATCTCATAAAACTTTTCATGATCAAGTAACAATCTATTCACAATGTCAAGTATGGTTCAGAAACTTCATTGAGAACTAACAAACTATAATCTCAGTCATTGAAGCAATTGCAATTTGTCATAACATCAGAAAGAGTCAAGAATAGAGCTTGTCAGCAAGTTCACATACTCAACTATCTCGTAGTCTCCTATAATTGCTAACACTCATGCAATACTTGTGGTTATGGAGTTTCAGCCGGACACTGAGAAAGATAGGGGCTTATTGTGTTGCCTCCCAACGTATTGACCTTTAGGTGATGTAACCAATAATAGCCTATGCTAACTTACATCCAATTGGATATATATCTCATGACTTTTCAAACACGAGGAGCTTGCCAAAGGATAAAATGAAAAGGGAAAGGTGAGGATCACCTTGACTCAAGCATAAAGTAAAAACATAAAGTAAAAGATAGGCCCTTCGCAGAGGGAAGCAGAGGTTCCATGCGCATTTAGGGTTAATGCACAAAATCTTAATGCAAAAGAATGTCACTTTATATTGCCCCTTGTATGTGGATGTTTATTATGCAGTCCGTCGCTTTTATTACTTCCACAACAAGATCATACAAAGCTTATTTTCTCTGCACTAATAAGTCATACATATTTAGAGAGCAATTTTTATTGCTTGTGCCGATGACAACTTACTTGAAGGATCTTACTCAATCCATAGGTAGGTATGGTGGACTTTCATGGCAAAAACTGGGTTTAAGGATATTTGGAAGCACAAGTAGTATCTCTACTTGGTGCAAGGGATTTGGCTAGCATGAGGGAGAAAGGCAAGCTCAACATGTTTGGAAGGTTAATGGCAATATACTTTAACTGAGATGTCAGAAAACATAAACCATTACGTTGTCTTCCTTGTCCAACGTCAACTCTTTTAGCATGTCATACTTAATGAGTGCTTCACAATCATAAAAAATGTCCAAGATAATATATTTGTATGTGAACCTCTCTTTCCTTATTACTTCCTATTAATTGCAACGATGACCAAAACTACGTTTCCCAACTCTCTACAACTTTTATGCCTCATACTTTCTATGTGTGAAGTCATCACTAACCATGTTATAAGCATATGAAACATATAAAAGTTCAGATTCATGACATTCAATTCATTCCCCCATTTACTCATAGGATATACATGAAGCGCATGAGTAAATGACAAACTACTCCAAAAGATACTAGTGAAGGACACTGAGTAGGCAAATAATTAAGTAGACATGGGAGGGTTCCTTTTCTATTCAAAATTTCAGATCCAATGATTTTATTCAAACAGCAAGTAAAACAAAATAAAATGACATTGCAAGGATAGCACAACTCATGTGAAGAAGCAAAAACTTAGGTTCAACCGATACTAACCGATAGTTGTTGAAGAAGAAAGGTGGGATGCCTAACGGGGCATCCCCAAGCTTAGATGCTTGAGACTTCTTGGAATATTATCTTGGGGTGCCTTGGACATCCCCAAGCTTGAACTTTTGTGTCTCCTTAATTCTTCTCATATCATGGTTTCTCCTTTTATCAAAAGCTTCATCCACACCAAACTCAACAAGAACTCGTGAGATAGGTTAGTATAAACCAATGCAAAACCTTATCATTTTCTACTGTAAAAAATCACTAGAATTATTATTCAACATTGCATACTAAATGCCTCTGCATATTTAATACTCCTATCCTCAAATAGAATCATTAAACAAGCAAACATATGCAAACAATGCAAACATAACAGTAATCTGTCAAAACAGTACAACCTGTAAATAATGCAAGAGTATCAATACTTCCCTAACTCCAAAAATTATGAGAGAAAATTCCCACTGTAGTATATTTATCAGAGCTCATTATGCAAAAAGGTTCAACATTATATCATGCTCTGACTTTTCTAGGGAATTTTTGCAACAGCGGTAAACTTTCTGTTTTCAAACAGCAACATGTATAGTAGAAAAACAAGCATGGTAAAGGCTATCCTTGACATTTTTATTGAAAATAAAGATGCAAAACACTATTATAAATAACAGCAAGCTAATACTAACAAAAGAAAATGACGCTCCAAGTAAAACACATATCATGTGAGGAATAAAAATATAGCTCCGAGTAAGGTGTACCGATAGTTTTGAAGACAAAAGAGGGGATGCCTTCCGGGGCATCCCCAAGCTTAGGCGCTTGAGTCTTCCTTGAGTCTTACCTTGGGGTGCCTTGGAAATCCCCAACTTAGGGTCTTTCCACTCCTTATTCTCCTCATATCGACATCTTACCCAAAACTTGAAAACTTCAATCACACAAAACTTAATGGAACTTCGCGAGATAGGTTAGTATGATAAAGAGTAAACCATGCACTTTGGTACTGTAAAAGACAAGGTTCATAATTGTTTTCACATAATTATTACTGTACCATATCATTTCTACAATTTATATTGAGAAATATAAGCCATAGAAACTAGAAAACAAGCAAACTATGCAATGAAAACAGAATCTGTCAGAAACAGAACAGTCTGTAATGATCTGAACAATAACCATACTTCTGCTACTACAAAAATTATGAAATAAATTGGTGGATGTGAAGAATTTGTCTATTAATGTTATGCGAAAAGAATCAACTCACAAGCACTCTTCTGTAAAGAATGACAGCTAATATCGTGAGCGCAAAGTTTCTGTTTTTTACAGCAAGATCACATTAACTCTCACCCAAGTCTGCCCAAAGGTCTTACTTGGCACTTTATTGAAACAAAATCTGTAAAACATGATTAATACAGTAGCTTAATCATGTAGACACACAAAAACAGTAAGGGTAAATATTGGGTTGTCTCCCAACAAGCACTTTTCTTTAATGCCTTTTAGCTAGGCATGATGATTTCAATGATGCTCGCATAAAAGAAAAGATTTGAAACACAAAGAGAGCATCATGAAGAATATGACTAGCACATTTAAATATAACTCACTTCCTATGCCTAGGGATTTTGTGAGCACACAATTTATAGGAACAAAAGTCAACTAGCATAGGAAGGCAAAACAAGTATAACTTCAAAACTTTAAGCACATAGAGAGGAAACTTGACATTATTGCAACTCCTACAAGCACATATTCCTCCCTCATAATAATTTTCATTATCATCATGAATAGCAACTTTGTTCTCATACTCAATTGGAACCTCTTCCGAAATAGTGGAATACTAACTAAAATTGACACTCTTCCAAATCCACTTTCATAAATATCGTACGAAGATTCAACACCCTCCAAGATAGTGGGATCACTAATTCTAAAGTTGACACTCTTCCAAACCCACTTTAAATTATAGTATTATTCATATCCAAAAGATATAAGTGAAGTTCATGGAGCATTCTACAATTAATATATACTAACCAATGTCCAAGCTCAAACTATATAAGTGAAGCACACGAAGCATTCTATAAAACCATACTCAAACGATTTAAGTGAAGCACAAAGAGCAATTCTATAAGACCATACTTAAAAGATATAAGTGAAGCACATGAAGTATTATATAAATAAATGAAGAGATATCTCATACTAGCATGATTCTTAAAGAAAAACAAAAACACAAAGGGCGCAAACAATGTGAACAAAACAAAAACCGAGGTATACCGATATTTGTTGAAGAAGAAAGATGGGATGCCAACCGGGGCATCCCCAAGCTTAGATGCTTGAGTGTCCTTTGAAATATTTACTTGGGGTGCCTTGGGCATCCCCAAGCTTGAAATCTTGTCTCTCTTTATTCTTCTCACAGCGGTAACTCCTCGTTCTTCAAATACTTCATTCACAAAAACTTAAACAAAAACTTGTGAGATCCGTTAGTGTAATAAAGCAAACTACCACTTTAAGGTACTGTAATTAACTCATTCTTTGTTTATATTGGTGTTAAACCTACTGTATTCCAACTTCTCTATGGTTCATACCTCCACATACTAGCCATAGATGCATCAAAATAAGCAAACAACACACGAAAAACAGAATCTGTTAAGAACAGAACAGCCTGTAGTAATCCGGAAGTTTAGTAAACTTCTGTAACTCCAAAAATTGTGAAATAAATTTGAAAATTTGAAAAATGTGTACAGAAGTAATGTGCAAAAAGTTTCAGAACCATTTGACTTTCCAGTAAAAAATGTAAATTCATGCACTACAGCCAAAGTTTCTGTTTTTGTTCTGCACATAGTAAGCAAGCTATTTTATCATCCTACAACCGAAGCTTGGCACATTATTTTTATCATACAATGATTATATACAAGGGGATAATTATTTACAGATAAACTTCCATGAAAAATTCTACATTGTTTCCGTGAGCATGAACACAAGTGCTCAAGGTCGACCCTCACTTCTTCAATGCATAACTTTCCAATCACTTCTCTTTTTGAAAAACTTTTTTAGGCATGAGAGGCAAGTAAATATTTTTTTAGCATTTTCATTCTTTTTTTATGTTTCACCCACAACTAAACAGAAACAAAAAGGAAAAACAAAATCTACTAAGTAAAGAAAGCAAACAAGCACACACAAGAATATCAACCCCACGCTATTGCTCCCCGACAACGGCGCCAGAAAAGAGCTTGATAATCCCCAAGTGCAGGGAACCATCGTAGCAATTCCCAAAGGTGGAAGTGATAAGTATGGAGTGTCGAACCCACAAGGAGCTAAAGGTAAGATCAATATTCTCTCAAGCCCTATCTTCCACTGATACGACTCTACGTGCACCGAACGTTTGCTTCCAACTAGAAACAAGAAATAAAACTGTGTTGTGGGTATAAAAAGGATAACTTTGCATGATATCAGAGAGCTAAAATATAAAAGTAGGTGCTGTTATCATAAAGTTAGAATATATTACTAAATAATATAAATAGCGAGTGTGGAATAATGGTGGATCGGTGTGCAAAATTGTCCTAAGCAATTGTTAACAAGATCGATAGTCATCATTGCAATTTCATATGAGGGAGAGGCATAAACTAACATACTTTTCCTACATGGATCATATGCTCTTATGATTGGAACCCTAGCAAGCATCCGCAAATACTAAAGATTCATTAAGGTAAAACCCAACCATAGCATTAAAGCATCAAGTCCCCTTTTATCCCATACGCAACAACCCCCTTACTCGGGTTTAAGCTTCTGTCACTCTAGCAACCCACTATAAGCGAATCATGAACGTATTGCAGCACCCTACAGCGGGAATCCCTCACGCTTGCGTGACACAGAGGGCACCATAGGACAGCACCAAAATAAAACATACAACTCGTACCAATCTAGATCATCAATCAACCCAAAGACAAAAGATATCTACTCAAAACATCATAGGATGGCAACACATCATTGGATCATAATATGTGGCATAAAGCACCATGTTCAAGTAGGGATTACAGCGGGGTGCGGGAGAGTGGACCACATAAAAGAGGTGAGTATGGTGATGATGATGATGATGTTGATGAAGACGATCACCACGGCGATGATTCCCCTCCCGATGGCACTCCAGAGCCACCAAGAGAGAGGAGGAGAGGTTCTCCCCCTTGTGCTTCCTCCTCCATTGCTTTCCCCCTCTGGTCCTTGGCCTTCATGGCGATGATGGTCCCTCTGAGATTCTCCTCCATGGCCTCCAGTGATGATGGCCCCCTCCGGCAGGGTGCCAGAGAGGGCCTAGATTGATTTCTCGTGGCTACAGAGGCTTGCGGCGGCGGAACTTCAGATCTAGGTTAATTCCTGAAAGTTTCAGTATTTATAGGAATTTTTGGCGTTGGTTTCATGTCAAGGGGGCATCCGGGCTGTCCATGAGATAGGGGGCCGTGCCCTAGGGGGGGGGAGGGGCGCCCCCACTCTTGTGGGCAGCCCGGGTCTCCCTTGGCCCACCTCTGATGCTCCGTGGTCTTCTTTTGGTCCAGAAAAAATCCTCAAAAATTGGCACGTCAATTGGACTTCGTTTGGTATCCCTTTTCTGTAAAACACTAAAACAAGGAGAAAACAGAAACTGGCACTAGGCTCTAGGTTAATAGGTTAGTCCCAAAAATCATATAAAATGACATATAAATGCTTATAAAACATCATAGATGGATAAAATAATAGTATGAATACTTCATAAATTATAGATACGTTGGAGATGTATCACCTGGCAGTGCTCGTCAACCAAGACCTCATCGATGTGGCAAAGGCAGCGAGAACCGCCTCCACCCCTCCTACACCGACACAGACCCGCAACCACTGCATCAACATCCACGAGCTCGAGAGGATCGCCGCTGAAGCTCAGGCCCGAAGTGACCTCCTCTTGGACCTCAACCAAGACTTCTTTACAGTGGTAGCCGGCAAACAACATGAGGAATGACACTCCGACCTCCACACATCAATCGCTCTACAAGCATATATGCATCGACTGACTTGGCTAGCCAAGCTATTCTAGTGGATGCTGGAAGGAATTGCTTCTCTTTGCTTTGCTTTGTTTGTTTGTTTGACTCTTGTCCTTTGTCACTAGGACACCGTCTGGCACTCAGTTGGATTTTGGTTTTGTGAGACAATTTAGGTTCCAAACTTACTATGCATGAGAATTCATATATTTGACTTCATGAATGCACATGTTCCTTCATCCCTAAAAGAAAAAAGGGACTTTTATGCATGTATTGAAGTTGAAATGCACATCACATAACACATTCTTTTACATATGCAGCATCCATCAATTCATCACAAGCACAACTTTAGGGCTTCTCAAAGGAATTCCATAGGATTTTGGATGGTTAGAATTCTTAGGATTTTTCTATGATCTTTCGATTCACATGATTAAATCCTATAGGATTTTTTTTGTATAAAATCAGGTGCACTACATTTCATTGGAAATCTAGCATCTACTCCAATATCTTTTTACAATTTCTTTGTTTTTATGGCATCAAATACTCTATGCTAATCCTATAGGATTGAAGTGGACATGCCACTCAAATCCTGTATTTTTCATATTCATGTGTTTTGAAAATCCTGCAAATCAAAGAGGACCTTATCTGGATGAGTTTCGACACAAAAAGAGCAAAACAATAATCCACTTCTGAGCCCAGGCTCAGCTGCACCTGCGCTGACGAAGTAAAACAAAACAAATACTAGAAAACCTTAAAAAATTCCATTTTTTTGTGTGTGATAGATAAATTGATGCGTGAGGCCTGCTCCAATTTTCAACTCATTTGGACATCTAAGCATCTCTCGGCAAAAAGGCAAATTCAGGGCCCGTAAAAAAGTTTACTTTTCACACATTGTTCCAACCTGATTTGTCTTTTTTTGCTGAGAGTTGTTCAGATGCTTAAATGAGTTGAAAACTGGATCGGGCCTCACGCATCAATTTATCTACCATATAAAAAAATTGGAATTTTTTGAAATTTTTTAAGTATTTGTTTTGATTTTGTTTTGACCGGATGCAGATGAGCCTGGGCACGAAACGCTGCACTCCAAAAGTACTATAGAAATTAAAATACACACAAGTTCTAACACAAAAATCACAAAGGTGGCCATTGATGAACGTCGTAAATCATGACAACTTTGCTCTTCAACATGTGCACGAGCAGTGATTTGCTTGAACTAGCATCTGTGAGAATGCCTGATTGGTTTGGCAGTTCGATTTGGGCATCGATGGATCTGACCAAGATGACCTCTTTGTTTATGATTTGTGCGAAGATGTTTCAAATGTGGGAAATTTCTTTCTTCCTTCCAACTGCACTTTTCGTGTCACAACTTGTAATTGAACATCTGTATATAATTTTCTTGTTAAAACATGTTTCATGACCAGACAAACTCATCCATACGGGTGGGAGGCCGGGAGAAAACATATTACAAACATGCCACAGTCCCCTTCGGTTGTTGCCTATGATCAGACTTGCATTTGTGTGCCACTGTCCACATATGGCTCTCATGTCATGTGCATCTTTTTCTCATAGCGGAGGGTAGGAAGGAGGGCATGGAGCAGCTCCACCACCCTTTGTGTTCGTAGGGATGGAGGGCATGGTGCTCATAGAGGTAAGGTGTGTGTGTTCGTAGAGATGAGTGTATGCGCATACATATGAGCATATTTGTCTTATTGTGTTAAAAAGAAGATAGATATCAAATGTTGTATCATTGCGTGCCCAAAGGTGATATTACTTTCCTCTGCAATGTTGCACACTACATAGATTTAGTTCTTAGGCCTTGTACAGTGCAAGGTGCTTAGGAAAGTTGCTTGGAGAAATAAACCAGGCATTCTTTAAGCATCGATGCTTATTTGTACAGGGCAGATGCTTAATTAGACGTCTCTCATGCAGAAATAGGCATCAGTGCTTAAAAAAGCCTGATTTATTTTTCTAAGCACCTTTCTAAGCATCTAGCATTGTACAAGGCCTTAAACGCTGAAACACAACGGCTTGACCCACAACTTGCTCTAGTAGCCGCACAACGGCTTGACCCACAACCATAGGTAATGACCACGCCTCTGGTCGCTTCAATTGAGCCGGTCTCCTCGCAACTGGAGATGTGCTTTGTGGTGATTACCAGGTCCACAACTAAAGCCTTTCTAATTGCCAGCTTTTATCCATGCATGTACATGTGAATCATTCGTCCTACTAACTAGCCAACTAGGCATGGAACTAACACTGCCACATGGAGATTAACAAGCTTTGCATTGTGTACAAGTGAACACATCTCTACTTGTGCACATGCTGCAGCTTTAACTACATGCAAGAGTCAAACAAAATAAACTTATCTCATCCTGCACACTTAACATTAATAACAACATTAGTTCCGGTGGCGATCTAAGATGATTGTTTCTCTTTCTGTCATGATTTCAGGGATGCCATTTATTATTTCTGTCAAAGGGAAGACAATATGGCTGCACATGTTTTTTTTTCAAAATGGAGGCAGAAGTTTTGCCTCATCGATTAATTAATAAGAAGAGAATTGCCCAGTTAATTTAGGGAAAACCAGGCGAAAACCAATACAAATGGAGCACGGACTAACTCCCCACATGGCAAGAAACCCCACAACAGCACATGCGGTCCCTCCCAGACTCTCTGAATACACAACATCCACAAACCCCGACATTGCTACTATGCCAAGAGACCCCCGACAAGAATAGCTCGACACAAGACATCAAACACCTCCCAACCCTCAACGACAACCCAACCAAAGCGGACAGGCCGAGAGATCGAATGTCATCCATCAAGCAGCGAGAGACGCCTTGCCTATGGCGCCACTCTTTCCTTTGCCCACCTTCTTTCGTCAGGTCTAGCAACCCCCACACTAGCGAGTAAGTCACAAAGTTCCTTCACAAAGAGAGCATCTGGTTTGGAGTAGGTGCCAACACACTTGGCTCAATGGTCATGTCACTCACATGCATCATCTGCTCCATGGCCGCAAACGAGGGAACATTAGCAACATCCAAAACTCCGTGCTCCATGACACCAAGGGGTAGACTGGTTGACGCCTGACACCCAATGGACTTAGGAGATCGAGAGATTGAAACATCCAAATCACCACACTCCTTAGCATCAAGTATCTAGCTAGACTCCAGGGGTGATGTTGGCGATAAAGCCACAATTGAGATCTCATGAGGGTCTACCTTCGGTGTTCGATGGACAGAGGCAGAACCGACCCCCCACACAACTCCTGAAGCTCAAGCATGATCTACAGCACCGGAGTCACAACCACATCATTGCCTAGACCCTCATAGGCCGACGGTGGCGAGCTGCCTCTAGCACGAGGGGAGAAACAACCATGAGGCTCGTCTCCCCTCTCAACCTCGAAGCTGCCATCAGGCACAACCAAAGCGCACAACACATGAGCACTCTGCAACACAGGCGGCGCCAAGAAGAGCCCTCCTAGTGCAGCCTCAACTCGCTCCATGAAGCTCTCCATCTGCAACATCCAACCTTGCATGGAGTCAACGACATCATGCAAAGGCTGGTCCGTCTCCTCAAGCCGGAAGGAAGTCATATCAAGGAGCTCAAAGTGCAACAGCTCGACCTGCCTCTCTAAGGTAGGCCGCACTAGGATATCCACCGAGGCCACAGAGCCAGCAGGAGCAACAATGATCAATGCCCAAAAATCACGACCAAACGTCTTCGAGAGGGGCGTGGCATCTTTCTGGACCTTGCGAGGAGTTGAAGCCTGTTGGTGTCCGACAGGGACGCGGGGTGGCGACAAAGTAGGGCTTCCCAAAAAGCCGAGGGGACGCTAGGCATTGCGACACCCACGCGCTCGATGACCACTCTCAAGGCATCGAGAACACCTAAAGGATCTCGACATTCCGCTGCACGATGTCCAGGATAGAGGCATCTGCAACATCTACCATGAAGCCAAGCGGGGATAGGACGGGGAGCCAATGCAAGGCCTAGTGACACCGGGCATTGCATGTTGCATCGCGACATCACCTTTTGGCAACCACCGCATGAATCTGCATCACACGCCATGCCTGGCCGAGCTGCCGGAACTGAGGATGTGGTAGCCAGCGGCAGCGGCGGCGGGCCAGCACATCGTCATCCTTGTCATCTTCATCGTCGGTAAGGGAGCTCCACGAAACATGCCATGCCTTGTTCAGACTCGTCTCATCACCGACAAGAGTTGGGGATGGCGCCACTTCTACAGGAGTCAGGGACGGTGCGGTGGTGCCAGCCAGAGTCGTGGACGATGCCGTGTCACCAGCCAGAGTCATGGACGACGCTTCAACAATAGCAGCCGGGAGTGGTGGCAGGGCTTTCACAGGAGTCGAGGACACCGCAACTCTGGCAGGAGTTGGGTACGATGCGCCCACAATAGAAGTCGGGGCTGACGGCGTGGTGCTGCCAGGAGTAGAGTCAGCGGAGGCAGGGGATCCAAGCCCTCCAACCACCAGGCCAGGAGCACGATCTGGAGCAGCACACGCCGCGTCCATGGCGTAAAACGTGGCGACACCGGTCGGAGGAGGTCGGGGGCGAGGCAGGGAGTGCATGCCTGACTGCGCCATCGGCGGTGCTGCAACATCTGGCCTCGGCAAGAGTCCAACACGGGACAGACGGCCGCCAGCTTCCGGGGTGCCATGCGGGAGGTAAGAGCAGCCGCAGCCAATGCGGCGGCAGCAACTGAGGCTTCCGACGGAGTCGGAGATGATGACGCGGACGCGAGGGCCATGAGCAGCACCTCGAGAGCCTGAAGGGGAGAGGGAGTGCAGCTGAGAGACGACGTGGAGAGCAGCCCGGATCTGGTCTCGGCGGCTGAAATGACGACCAGAGGAGGGAGATCAACGAGGCGCCGCCGGCCGCGTGAGCCATGGATGTCCCCTCGCTGCACATGTATTGGCTAAGAGCAACTTTAGCAGACCCCACAAAAGGCCCTGACCCGCAAAATAACCGCCAAAATGCGGGTCGATGCGGAAAATCCCGCCCGAACAGAACCCGCAAACATGGCTGGCCCACAAAAAAATTTGAGGGGCGCTGCAAAAACTTGACCCCAACCCGCGAATACGTGGGTCCCCCTGGCCCGTCGATGCCCTGCATATAGCGGGAGCGATTGGTGGGAAGGACATTTCAGCCTGCGCTTTTCCCCACCAACCACCACCCCTCTCCCCTCGCCCCACCGCCCCGTCGCCCAAGATTCCGGCGATAGTAGCCGACGGGAGCACGCCAAAAAGCCACCACACGCACGAGGTTTCCCTCCGCCCCCTCCCCTCCCTCTTCTCCTGCGACGGCGGGACGAGAGCAACAGATCTATGGCCCTTCATCGTGGGCGACCGGATTTGGCTTTCCCGACCGCTGGCGGCTGCACCAAGCGATGGAATGGTCGGGTGATAACCCACAAGTATAGGGGATCACAACAGCTTCCGAGGGTAGAGTATTCAACCCAAATTTATTGATTCGACACAAGGGGAGCCAAAGAATATTGTTGAGTATTAGCAATTGAGTTGTCAATTCAACCACACCTGGATAACTTAGTATATGCAGCAAAGTGTTTAGTAGCAAAAGTGGTATGATAATAAAGGTAACGGTAGCAAAAGTAAAGATAAATGTTTTTGGGTTTTTGTAGTAGTTGTGACAGTAGCAACGGAAAAGTAAATAAGCGAAGAACAATATATGAAAAGCTCGTAGGCAATGGATCAGTGATGGATAATTATGCCGGATGCGATTCTTCATGCAATAGTTATAACATAGGGTGATATAGAACTAGCTCCAATTCATCAATGTCATGTAGGCATGTATTCCGTAAATAGTCATACGTGCTTATGGAAAAGAACTTGTATGACATCTTTTGTCCTACCCTCCCGTTGAAGCGGGGTCCTAGCATAAACTAAGGGATATTAAGCTCTCCTTTTAATAGAGAACCGGAACAAAGCATTAACACATAGTGAATACATGAACTCCTCAAACTACGGTCATCACCGAGAAGTATCTCGATTATTGTCACTTCGGGGTTGTCGGATCATAACACATAATAGGTGACTATAGACTTGCAAGATAGGATCAAGAACACACATATATTCATGAAAACATAATAGGTTCAGATCTGAAATCATGGCACTCGGGCCCTAGTGACAAGCATTAAGCATAGCAAAGTCATAGCAACATCAATCTCAGAACATAGTGGATACTAGGGATCAAACCCTAACAAAACTAACTTGATTACATGGTAAATCTCATCCAACCCATCACCGTCCAGCAAGCCTATGATGGAATTACTCATGCACGGCGGTGAGCATCATGAAATTGGTGATGGAGGATGGTTGATGATGACGACAACGATGAATCCCCCTCTCCGGAGCCCCGAACGGACTCCAGATCAGCCCTCCGAAGAGAGATTAGGGCTTGGCGGCGGCTCCGTGTCGTAAAACGCGATGAAACTTTCTCTCTGATTATTTTCTCCCTGAGACGAAATATATGGAGTTGGAGTTGAGGTCGGAGGAGGTCCAGGGGGCCCACAAGATAGGGGGCCGCGCCCTGGGGGGGTATCTTGTCGATAGGCCGTGGTCCCCTTGGCACTAATTCTTTCGCCAAAAATTCTTATTAATTCCGAAAAGTGCCTCCATGGATTTCCAGGACATTCCGAGAACTTTTCTTTTCTACACATAAAACAACATCATGGCAGTTCTACTGAAAACAACGTCAGTCCAGGTTAGTTTCATTCAAATCATGCAAGTTAGAGTCCAAAACAAGGGCAAAAGTGTTTGGAAAAGTAGATACGTTGGAGACGTATCAACTCCCCCAAGCTTAAACCTTTGCTTGTCCTCAAGCAATTCAGTTGATAAACTGCAAGTGATAAAGAAAAACTTTTACAAACTCTGTTTGCTCTTGTTGTTGTAACATGAAAAGCCAACATTCAAGTTTCAGCAAATATTACGAACTAACCATACTCACAATAACACGTAGGTCTCACAATTACTCATATCAATAACATAATCAGCTAGCGAGCCATAATAATAAAACTCGGATGACAACACTTTCTCAAAATAATCATAACATGATATAACAAAATGGTATCTCGCTAGCCCTTTCTGAGACTGCAAAACATAAATGCAGAGCACCTTTAAAGATCAAGGATTGACTAAAAATTGTAATTCATGGTAAAAGAGATCCAGTCAAGTCATACCCAATGTAAACCAATAGTAATGAATGTAAATGACAGTGTGCTCTCCAGCGGGTGCTTTTAATAAGAAGGATGATGACTCAACATAAAAGTAAATAGATAGGCCCTTCGCATAGGGAAGCAGGGATTTGTAGAGGTGCCAGAGCTCGATTTTAAAATAGATATTGAATAACATTTTGAGCGGTATACTTTCACTGTCAACATAACAACTATGAGATGGCTGTATCTTCCATACTACATGCATTATAGGCAGTTCCCAAACAGAATGGTAAAGGTTTATACTCCCCCAACCACCAACAAGCATCAATCCGTGGCTTGCTCGAAACAATGAGTGCCTCCAACATACAACAACCCTGGGGGAGTTTTGTTTAATTATTTTGATTTGCTTTGATCGTTTTGGATCATGGGACTGGGCATCCCGATTACCGGCCCTTTCTCGTGAATGAGGAGCGGATTCCACTCCTCTTGAGAATAACCCACCTAGCATGGAAGATATAGGCAGCCCTAGTCGTAACATGAACTGCTCGAGCATACAAAACATAATTTCATTTGAAGGTTTGGAGTTTGGCACATACAAATTTACTTGGAACGGCAGGTAAATACCGCATATAGGAAGGTATAGTGGACTCATATGGAACAACTTTGGGGTTTAAGGAGTTTGGATGCACAAGCAGTATTCTCGCTTAGTACAGGTGAAGGCTAGCAAAAGACTGGGAAGCGACCAACTGAGAGAGCGACAACAGTCGTAAACATGCATTAAAATTAATTTACACTGAGTACAAGCATGAGTAGGATATAATCCACCATGAACATAAATGTCGTGAAGGCTATGTTGATTTGATTCAACTACATGCGTGAACATGTGCCAAGTCGAGTCACTCAATTCATTCAAAGGAGGATACCATCCCATCATATCACATCATAATCATTCTAATAGCATGTTGGCACGCAAGGTAAACCATTATAACTCATAG
The DNA here is from genome assembly GCF_018294505.1 of Triticum aestivum. Classification (NCBI taxonomy): domain Eukaryota; kingdom Viridiplantae; phylum Streptophyta; class Magnoliopsida; order Poales; family Poaceae; genus Triticum; species Triticum aestivum. The sequence continues at coordinate 641,172,179 of NC_057810.1, forward strand.
CTAATCAAGCATGGCACAAGCAACTATAATCTCTAAATGTCATTGCAAATATGTTTACTTCATAATAGCTGACTCAGGAACGATGAATCATCATATTTACAAAAACAAGAGAGGTTGAGTTCATACCAGCTTTTCTCATCCCAATAAGTCCATCATATATCGTCATTATTGCCTTTCACTCGCACGACCGAACGATGTGTATAATAATAATAGTGCACGTGCATTGGACTAAGCTGAAATCTGCAAGCATTCAACTCAAGAGAGAAGACAGGGTAATATGGGTCTAAGTTAAATAAACAATCATATGCATATGAGAGCCACTAAGCATTTTCAATATAGTCTTCTCAACCCCCAAAAGAAAGAAAATAAAATAAAACTATTTACACGGGAAAGCTCCCAACAAGTAAAAAGAAGAACTAGAAATCTTTTTTGGGTTTTCATTTTAATTTCTACTACAAGCAAGGAAATGAAACTAACTAATTTTTTTTGGGTTTTCTCAAGGTTTATCAAACACATAAGAAGAAAACTAGAAAAAGAAATTTAACTAGCATGGATAATACAATGAAAGAGTATGAGCACCGACGACTAGTGTGTGAATATGAATGTAAAGTCGGTGAGAAATACGTACTCCCCCAAGCTTAGGCTTTTGGCCTAAGTTGGTTTAATATCAAGGACCACCGCTACTCTCCCCGGTGTAGTGGGAGGTATAATCAGGATACCACTGGCTGGTCATCTTCGGATCCCACTGGACAGATGATGCACGATAAGGGTCCAGCTCAGGTTCCGGCTCAGGTTCATGTTCTGGAGTAAAAGCTTGAGCTAGGTGATTGTTCACTGCTTCCGGCGTGACAAGACGACTTTCTACAAGCAAATCAAACAACAGAGGCGCATGCAGAATAATAAACTCAAAGTGTTTCTTATTGAATCTAAGTCTATACAAGAGCATCTTCTCTTCGTTGTCAACAATAAACTTATGTGCTACCATGCTCTTGTGATCTAAAATGTGAGGAGGTAATTTTGTCCCCTCATCCTCATGGTGCCTAATGGGTATCTGAAAATGTTCAGCAAGACGTGCAACATAGATACCTCCAAATATGGGGCCTTTTGTACGATTCAGGGCTAGCCGTTTAGCAGCGACGGCACCCATACTAAAAGTGTTGTCTCCCAGCAAAGCATGTTGAAGAATAATAATATCTGGAACGCTTAAATTTCCACTATTTCCATGACCAATCAAGCATCTACTAGCAAATATGGCAAAGTAGCGTAAAACAGGAAAGTGTATGCTAGAGACTTTTGCCTCAAAGCCCTTCTTTGGCTCTTCTACAACAATAGTTTTAACGAAGCCATCCACATCTTCACGATGGGGTTCCTCTAATTCTCCCTCATAAGGTATCCTACATACAACGCAAAAATGACGTAAAGACATTTCTTTGAATTCATCATATAAATGAAATCACTACAAAAAAATACACTTCCGTGATGATACATGTTTGTCACTAGGTCGCGTTTTTTGTCGTGCATGTACATCCATGACAAATTTATGACAGAATCAAGATAGTCATACCTGTGCTGTCGTAGAAGTGTTCCATGACATTACCAAAATTATCATCACGGAAGTGTCCACTTCCATGACGATAAATCGCGCGTCACAGAAGTGCTTTCGTCAAGGGTGACCGACACGTGGCATCCACCATAACGGAACGCCGTTAAGCTATCGGGTCAGGTTTTGGATCCGATAACCAGTTAACAGCCCCGACCAATGGGGATTTTCCACGTGTAAAATCATCATTGGCTGGAGGAAACACGTGTCTGCTCATCGTTTGGACAGATGTCATCCACTCATTGGACGGAAGGCGCCTATGATACGTCGACACGTGACACGGCCCAACAGAGGCCCATTCCTGTGAAAAGGCCGACCCATTTGACTTGGTCAAAATGTGGCGGGCCGGCCCATGGAAAGCCTGTTAACGGCCTGTTCGCATATAGCCCATTTACAGCCCGCTAACCCAAGGCCCGTTACGCCCTATCCGAATTAGGCCCAGTAGCGTCATCTGGGCCACCCAATATGATTCCAGCCCGTTTTCACTTCTGGCCCATGTATGGCCCATGACGTCTTTCGGTCCATATGAGGCCCTATGTAACTCTTGGCCTATTAACGTCCCGTGGTGAAACTGGGCCGTAATGAACAGTGTATCACTTTACACCCATTAACAGCCCATGGAGAAACTGGCCCGTAATGAACAGTGTATCACTTTATACCCATTAACGGCCGTTATTCCGTTGGGCCGTTTCTAGCCCATGTTATCTTCCGGCCTTCTCGGAGCCCATTTATTCTTGGGCTCATTTCCAGCATTCATTTACTTACGGCCCGTTACTGTCATTTTCTGCTTGTGGGCCAAATTCAGCCCGTGGTTACAGTCAGCCCGTTTGTGGTCCGTTAATACGTTGGGCCGTTTTCATAGCGTCATGAAATACGGCCTATTAACGATGGCCCGTTATGGTCGGCCCATGAACGGACGATTCCAACTCTAGCCCGTTTATGGCCATAATGCGGCCTGTTATTGGCCCATGTTATCATACTGCCCGTATAAGGCCCATTTATGATATGACCCGTAGAAAGCCCATTGTTTCTACGGCCCTTAGAAGGCCCATTGTTTCTACGACACGTAGAAGTCCCACTGTTTCTACGGCCCGTAGGAGGCCCAGTGTCCCTACAGTAAATATTAGCCCATGGTTATTGTAGCCTAGTTTTAAAAAATAGGTTATTGCAGCCACTAGCAAACCACGGAAAAAGAACTGCAATGACTACAAGCAAACAAATAAACAAGACAACAAGGAAATAAATAAGCAAGCAACTTACGCTAGGCTATCACGGCTATCACATATTACATCCACTGGGCATCAAAGTTCACCACAAGTGCAAATAAACGCGCCGACAAAAGAATATACAAAACTGAGAGCACTTCAGAAGGCACTAGGCCTGGCCAGGAAGGGCCCCCAAACAGCTGAAGAAGCTGAGTAGACCTCAGTTGTGTCAACGATAGATGCATCAACACTAGATTTAAGGCTTGATGGTGCGCACCGCAGTCCTCTGACATCTTCATTGCATCTTTGACTTCAAGTCAGAGCTGAGATGAAGCAAGCCTTTCCGCTTTAAGTTGAGACTGAAGAAGTCGAACTGATTGAGGCAGCGACTGCATAGAGGTTGTCTCACACCTGCTGGTGAGTAGTTTCAACTCACTGTCTTCATCAAGACATGACCTTGGGGTCATCTCGCTGTCCACAAGATGGTTTGGCTCACTATCTTCCCTAAAGTTCTGCCTGGCGTAAGAGATACGACTCTAAAAGAGAAACAAGGAGACACATAACAGGTTTCACAATTATATAAGCAAATAAATGGATCTGTACTACATAAGGAACATGTTTTTACAACTACAATTTGAAACTGGTAGTTGTTGCAAACATCCAATCAGGTGTAAACAGCAAAGCAAACAGTAGTGGAGGAAATGATGCCTATCCAAATCTATACTAGAACAAAGTTTGAAGGCTTGAGAAGGATGAACTTACATTACATGTTAACACGGGCTGGACAAAGCCCTTCTCCATGTTGATGGAAGGATAATTCAATAAATTCCCCAAAGAAAATTCTTTATAAGCGTTGCCATTATTCTACATTTTGCAAAGAGTAAATATAGATCAAATAATATTGGAAGAAACATAGGATAATGAAGCTCAGGTGCAGACTGATGATACATAATCAAATAGCAATTAATTAAGTACATCGTTACAAGGCAAAAGGGAGAGAGGCACTGACGAGGGCAATGCAAAGCCCATTATTGTTTTGAGATCGTATGATCCTTTGAGCAAGGAGATTCATCTGAAATTAGTTTTCATACAAGAGAGAAGGTAAGGCACAAGCAAAAATTTAGGAGTTCAAATTTTGAATTGATATCATAGACAGTACCTGACGCTGGGCTCCCAGCAGTTCTAATAGGGGTTTGGCCACTGGAGTAGGGGTAAAGTGTGGTACAGTTGGGCCTGTGTTTTCTGTGTCTGCTGATCTATCTGATTTAACAGGTATCACTACCTTCTCCAAATACCTAGTTTGTACTCCTTGACGATCTGCACTCACCCTCTTCCTTTTGGACATCTATTAAGAAAGAACAACATTTGACTGGAAAAACATAGTGCGACGACACATGGAATAGGTACATAAAATGGATAGGTATGGCATATAATCATATATGATGCTTAAACTAAGCAGATGGTGTAACAAAGTAGAAGTAATGCAAGAGGTCAGATGCAAAATATGTGCGACCAATACAACTTTGCAAAGCTAGAGCAAGCACCTTGATGGGTGAATAAGATAGGCCATTCTCCACCATGCCAAGTTTGTTAGCCGGTGGATCGTTCCGCAATATTCCTCTCGTGCGCCCATTCTCATATTCATTTTGATAATGTTCAATATCTAACATGCATGAAAACATAAAAACAAGTGAGATTTTCTTTGTAATGCAGAAGTGATTCTAATCCAATACTGCCTCCCTGTAAACCCCTTTGTGCTTTTTTTCTCGAATATGCATGAGTGTGCATATCATATATTAAAGAAGGAAAGGCATAGAAAGCCTCGAGCAGTCATATACAAAGGTGCGACAAACACCATGTACAACTCCACCTCATGCACGATCACGCACGACCGCACACGCTAACTAGACTACTACTCCCCACTCGTCCACCTAGCTAAGCCTGCAAACACAGCCTCAACATTGCCTTTGAAGAGCCCTGCCATCGACCAGCTTCTACCCTCGTTCACAATTCTCTTGATCAGTTGACTAGCAGATGGCGAAGCACCATCGAAGACAATCGTGTTTCTATGCTTCCACAACTCCCACAGCGTGAGAAGCAGTATAGCGTGCAGATCCTTCCTTGCCACATTAGCAGCCGCTTGCTTGTCACAGACCCACAGCTTGAGAGCATCCTGCATAGATGGTGCCCACTCTGGCTTTCCCAGAGCCGTACAAATCGCCACCCAAATCTCACGAGCGAAGACGCATGTTAGCAACACATGATCAATGGTTTCCTCCTCTTGGTCACACAAAGGGCAATTGACCTGATGTGGCAGCCCCCTCCTAGCTAGCCGGTCCGACGTCCAACATCTGTTTCGCAGGGCCAGCCACGTGAAGAATTTGCATTGAGACGGGGCTCTCGATTTCCACGTTAACTCCGCGGAGGGAATGACCTCCCTTCCCCAGAACTTCGCTGCGTACGCAGATCTCACAGAGAATTGTCCCGTCGGCTCCCAAGACCAAACTATCCTGTCCGAGACATTCTCCACCGGTTCCCACGCGTGAACCCGCTGCCATAGCTGTAGGAACTGTTGCAGTGCCACCATAGTTATGTTGGGACCAAGGCAAGCTGTCCAGGACCCGTCCATCCTCACTTGGCCAAGCATACACGTCTGCCTGATCCGGCGTGGCACCAAGTCATATACCGCTGGCGCAAGCTCCTGAATCCTCATCCCGTCTAGCCATCGATCTTCCCAAAATAATGTGTTCATCCTGTTGCTTGCCCTGCACCTAGTAGCCGCTTGAAAGATTTGCATCGCCTCAGATGGAACTTTCATTTTGAATTCACTCCAGGGTCTACTCCTATCTGTCCTTTGCAACCATGGCCATTTGGCCTGCATGGCTATGTTCATCCACCTCAAGTTAGGCACACCTAGCCCTCCTGCCCATTTTGGGGTACACACGGTCTCCCAAGCCACCGCACAATTTCCTCCATTAGCCTCCGCTCTCCGGCACCAAAGAAATCCTCAACAGATCTTGTTCATGGCCGTCAGTGTTTTGGAAGGAAGGTCCAAAGCCATCATCGCATGGATGGGCATTGCACATAGGACCAAAAGCACCAAAGTAAGCCTACCGCTCTTCGGCATGAGGGCCGCCTTCCACCTGGGCAAACAGTTTGCCATCTGATCCACCAGGCACTGAAGCTGAGCCGCTGATTGTTTCCTTAGAGACAGGGGCAACCCAAGGTACTTCACAGGGAAAGATCCAACTGGACACCCCAGCTGTTGACTCGCAAAAGCAATGCTCTGCTCCGAACATCGTATCGGTAGCGTAGCCAATTTGCTCATGTTAATGTGCAAACCCGAAGCCTCTCCAAATAGGTCAAAAATGCATTTGCAGATAGCGAGGTCCATAGGCTCCGGCTTGGTAAACAAGACGACATCATCCACAAAGATTGAGATCCTCTTCTTCATCCCTGATGCCGCCAACGGCTGCAAGAACCCACGCTGGACAGCCCACTCAAAGAGCCGGTGCAGTGGCTCCATAGTGAGAATGAAAAGCATTGGTGAGACGGGATCACCCTGCCGCAAGCCCTTACAGTTATATATAGTTCCACCCGGGTCACCATTCACCATGATGCGTGTAGTGGACGTAGTTAGGATTCCACACACCCATGATCTCCACTTGGCGCCAAAGCCTAGCTGCTCCATGACTTCCAGCAGAAAGGGCCATTGAACCGAGTCGAAAGCTTTGGAGATGTCGAGCTTCAAGAGCACAGTAGGGTTCTTCAACGCATGCAAGCGCCTGACCATGCTTTGAACCAGCATGAAATTATCGTGCAGTGATCTACCTCTGACAAAAGCGCTTTGATGATTTCCAACCAAGTTTGGCAGCTCCAACACGAGCCTGGAGGCAAGCACCTTCTCGAAGATCTTGACTACCCCATGGACCAAGCTAATGGGCCTGGAATCTCCCACATCTAAAGCACCCTCCTTCGGTAAAAGGGACACAAGGGATTTATTAATTGTCGCCAACCCTCTCACATCACCATTGTAAAGGCATGTCATTGCTGCCATGAAGTCCTCCCTTATGATATGCCAACAAGTGGCATAGAAACGGCTCGTGAATCCATCCGGCCCCGGTGCTTTATCCGGAGGCATTGACTTAATCACCTTCTCAACTTCCTCCATGGAAAAGGGCTCCTCGAGATGCGCAAGGTCCAGTCGTGGCAAACCAAGGGCCTCCAGGTTAAGCGCGTGCCTCCTTGTTTCACATGAGCCAAAGATCTCGCTATAGTAGTCGTCCACCGCAGCCGCCACACTGTCCTGGCCTGAGAAGATGTTCCCATTGTGCCGCACCATCCTGATGGTGTTCTTTCTCTGCCGATGACTTGCTTGTTGGTGGAACAACCTGGTATTGCCATCCCCCTCTCGCAGCTGCAGCAACCTCGACCTCTGCCGAGCAATAGAGCAATCAAGAGAGCACAAGCCCAGCAGCTTCCTTTTCAGGCACTTACGTAGCCGCAGCTCGGCCTCAGAAAGTTGGTGATCATCCATGGCGATATCCAAGCGATTAATCACCTCCAAAGCAATGCGAATTTGCAGCTTCACATTGCCAATCCATTTGTCACTCCACCTCTGGAGAGCCCGGGCCGTGGCTTTCAACTTATCATGCAACGTGAGGTAAGCATTTGACGCCACCGGAACCGAGTTCCACGCAGCTTGCACAATATCCATGAAACCCTCCGCCTTCACCCAAAACAATTCGAACTTGAATCTCCTGCGCATGTGCACCTCCATGTTCATGTCCAGCACCAACGGGCAGTGGTCCGAGATGGCGGTACCCAACACCGAGAGGAAACATGAGGGAAAAGCCTCATCCCATTCATTAGACACGAAAACATGATCGATCTTCTCAAGCGTTGCATGCTGCCGCTCATTCGACCACGTATAGCGCCTACCATTCAGGTATATCTCCTTCAACTCAAGCATATTCAGCTTAGCCCGAAATCTACCCATCATTCTGCGGTTAATCAGCGCGTTGCTTTTGTCCTCCTGGTTGACCGGCAAGTTAAAGTTGCCGGCCACAAGCCATGGACCAGCATGCAGGTCTCTAATATCCACCAATTCCTGAATGAAATCCACCTTTTCCCTCTCATCATTAGGGCCGTACACACATGTGAGCCACCACTCCTGATCACCACCTGTCTTGACTATCGCCGTAAGTGTGTTATCTGTATAGTGCGGGTTTGAAAGTTGGGTAATCGAGTCATCCCAAGCCACCAAAATTCCTCCACGAGTCCCAGCCGCCGGCAGGTAAAAAAATTGCCCAAATTTATTGCCAAGGCACTGTTGTACAACTGATAGGGAAACCTCTTGCAACTTCGTTTCTTGCAAGCACACAATGGCCGGATTTACCGACGCAACAACTTGAAACACTGCATTCCGACGGGCCGGAGCATTAAGGCCCTGGACATTCCACACAATCATATTGAGAGGTTGTGCATTCATTGATCACACACTACCAAGCCACCCAACCCACACATGGGCGATCTACACTGCAGCTTCCGCTGCCTCCTCCATAAGCGTCAAAGACGGCGACTCCCAACCAAACAGCGCCAACACAACGGCAATATGAGCGTCCGAGAGGGGGCGGGAGAATAAATCAACGTACATCCGAAGGGCTTCCTCAGAGATCACCTCCCCCTCATGCACAAGGCACAACTTGCAGATGAGGACTTGCTGCTGCTTGGTGGTCGCATGCATCACAATCCTAGCACTTCTCCGCACCGGTGCCACGTCCAACTTCCTCTTCTTTGCTGGTTTGCCACCCTTGGCGGCAGGAGCCCGACTCTCCAGCCTTGGCAGAATGGGCAAAAGCGATCGCTGCACCTCCATACAAAGCACGTCCACATTAGCCTACGCCGGGCACACAAACGCATGCGCCACCGGTGTGCCTGGAACCGATTCCATCCGCTGATCACCCACGGCAACGGGCTGAGCCTCAGCCAACGCTCCGACCGGTTCAAACATGTCCACAGCCTCACGTGCTGGCGTGCATGGGTACGTCTCCTCCCCATGCATAGCCCCATCCTCCGATAAGCTCACCATAAAGAAATCCCAAGGCCGGGAAGGCCCCACTGGTGGCCCACCATCCTGATTGGACAACACCTCTCCCGACAGGTCCAGCAGCACCGACCCCACCTGGATCGAACAGACACGATCTTTGTCGCTTCCTGGCGACCAATCCACAATGTTCTCCACTCCTGTAGAGATCCGACCCGAACGCTAGCGCCCATCCCACGGCTTCCACCTGGAAAGCTGCACCGAAGCGGGGGAAGCAGCAGGCCCAGCTAGCCCATCCGTCTGTGGCATTGGGCGAGACACCAGAAGCGGACACGGGGGTGTGGGCCTACCCGGATCCTCCAGATCCTTCTGGCCAATCCCCACGCAAGTCCGCAAGCGGTCGCACGCGGTCAGCTGGTCGCCACGCGTAGCCCGAGGCCGAACTGGCCCAGCCACCAGCTTTGATCCCGTGACGGCAGCCACGCAGCTGCTGTCGCTGCCATGCTGACGCCCTCCAGAGGCGGCCGTTTGAACGACGCGCCTGGCCGCCGGCGGCGGCGCCGCCGAAGACCCAACCATGGAGGCCGCGTTACCACCTGATCCTCCCGAGCCGCCATTGCTGCCAGCCCCACCACCCGAAGGCTGGTCAACACCATTTTGCGCGTGCCAGTCATCATTCCCCATCGGCGGCGAAGGTGGTGGTGGCGGCGGTGGCGGATGCGGGTCGTCCACCTCCTGATCATCCACCAGCTTTGGCTCCCCTAGAATAGCGATGTCAACAGGGTACCAGAGCACGGAAACACAACGGGCAGCCGGCCGGCGACTGCCCCCTTCCATGGCCCAGAGCGAGCGCCTCGGCTCGTCGATGTAGAGCAGACGGCGCCATGGGACCCTCTCCGGGCGATCCGTACGCAACCAAACTCTGAAATAGGCCATGTCATGCCTTCTCGTAGTACTGTCGTCCACCGCCACCACGAAACCCAAGCCACGCAAGATCACTGCCGCCGTCCTCTGGCACCATGCATGTGCCGGGACGCCCTGAAGCGAGATAGGGACTAGGAAAGGCAGGTTAGCTGCCGTGGCCTGAGCTTGACGAATCCACGGGCGAAGCTTGAGCTCGAACCAGGGCACCGGCGCCCTCCCAGCATGCACCATACGCTCCCGGAGTGCCCCATCACTGCAAAGCACGAGGAAATCCTCTGGGTAGTATGGGCGGATGGACATGTCCGCCGGGCCAATGCCGAATTCTCGGTGAAGCGCCTCGGCAACAGACGCCAAATCCACCGGCGGGCGGGTGCCGGTGATCGTAACAAGCACCGCACACGCAAGCTCCGCCTTCATACTCCAGATATCCTCCGAAGCCTCCAAAAAACAAACTTCCACCAAATCCATAGGGTCACGCACCCCCGGCTCCACATCAGCCCCGCCGGCGGCGATGAACGGGACGGAGAAGTCCGGACCGGACCCGCGGGCAGAGGCAGCCCGGCCCGTGCGCGCCCCCGCACCACGTCAGCCCACAACCTGACGGCACCCGGCAGAGGAGGGCCCGGGGGAGGCGGCGGCAGAACGGGAGAAGATCCCCTCGGCGAGGCAGGGGGACGCGGCCAGACCTGCAGCAGACGGGGCCCTTGGACGAAGGGCCGGCGGTGGGCGCGAGGGCTGCTCCACTGGATATGGACTGCGAGGCCGAGTGCAGCCCCGAGAGATGTGCCCCACTCCGCGGCACCGCACGCAGAAACTGGGATTCTAGCACTCCGCCGAGATGTGCCCGTCATCTTGTCCACAATTGTAGCAGCAACCGAAAAGCTCCGCCGGCACACGGAACTTAGGGGGAGGATGGGGCGCGGCAAGTGCACGCAGGACACGACGGCGCCGCGGCTGGGCGGCAGGGCGAGCAGGCGGCGCGCGTGGACGGCTGCGCCTCTGGACCTGCCAACCCTCGGCCACCCGAGGCAGGCGCGACGGCCCAGCGATATCTCCCTGGACCAGAGGGCCGAAGGCCGTGCCCACCACCGGCGTGACGATGATGGATCTGAGCTGCGGGCGGGGGAGGAGGCTGGACGGGGGAACACTCCAGATGAGGCGCTGAAGAAATAGGGAAGGAGAGCCCCGACGAGGACGACCCTGACAGCGAGACCCTCGAGGCCATGGCCAAGCAGGCAGGGTGCATCACGGCGGTGGAGGTGACCGCCGGAGCCGGAGTGGCTACCGGCACGGGGAGGAGAGCGCTGCGGGGAGGAGAGCGCTGTGGGGAGGAGAGCTTAGTGAGCGGAAGACCACCCCTTCGTGCTATCTCTGTAATTCTTTTAAAAGATGCCATGCATGCTGTAATTTGTTGTGTGCATTAATATAATGTGGACTACTACTCAAAATATCAGAGCTCCAGAAGTGATGACACTTCGCAGATGATAGCTTCAACATATAGTAAAGAAGAACAAGTCAACCTGACCTGACAGATTCAAAATATACTAAGGGAGAACAACTCGACCTGACCAGTCGACCGCAAGAGAAGAGTATCATCTTAAAGAAGAGCAGAAGAGCAAGCAGATTGAAGATATTACAAGTCTTTCAATACAATGTCGGTTGGCCACCCATGATGAACCAGAGCACACAGAGAAATACTATTCTTTCCGGTCTCTCCATATGTGGCTCACATGCATTTCGAAACTAAAGTAGGAACATTTAGCTCACCAATTAAACATCTCTCAGTTTTACTAATATCAGCAATAATATCAAATATGAATTTGTACAACTAAGCTTGTTTAGCTCGATGGGTGGAGTAGTGCTATTACGACACGAACCACGTAGGCTGATTGTGGTCATCATAAAATGGGGAAAACATAAACATGATGAGTACAGTGTTGACCGTCGCAGTGGGATGGCAGATCTGAAGCTGCAAACCGTGCAAAGGGTAGTTAGCACCCGATGTTTGCTTTGAAATAACAACTAAGATTTGGTATGGACAAGAAAGTACGGTCAACAAGTGACAAAGAAACGCAATTATGCTGTCTCTCTATATGTCGCGACATGTATTTGGAAACTCAAGTGGGACCTTTAGCTAACCAATTAAATGTGTCGGTTAACTAATATCAGTATCATATCACAATCATATTTGAACAACTAAGCTTTTGAATTCTGAGTGTTGTGTTGTTTAGCTTGAAGGGTGTAGTAATGCCAGTAGGACAGAAAGCACCTACGCAGATCATAGTGGAGTAGATAAAAGGGGAAAACCCTAAGCATCAAGAGAAAAATCAGGAAAGTGAAACTAGCTGGACTAGTGGGTGGCGCACATGCTTTTCGAAACGAATATAGGAACATTAGGTGACCAATTAAACGTTCTCTGTTTTAGTGATATGAGCATCATATCAGATTCGTATTTCAACACGTAAGCTTTGGGTTGAGGTCTTGAGGAGCAGTGCTAGCACGACACGAAGCACCTACAATGATGGCAGTGAATATAAAGGGGGGAAACCATAAGCTTTACGAGTATAGTGCCCGTGCCATGGCGGATCTGAAGGTGCAAACCGGACAAAGCTACTTCGCAACAAATGTTTGCTTTCAACTAGCCACTACTATTTGGTACGGACAAGAAAAGTACAGTAAACAAATTACGATCAATTTTCCGGGTGAGATCAATAACTTAAGCACATATGGAAGAGTACCACCTCTCTTGCGATGTCGTCTAGGCCTATGCTGATACGTTGAGGGTGCTGTAGGTGCGATGGCTGTCGGCGGCAGGGAAGAAGACTTTAGACGGCAGACGGCCGGGTCGGGGGATATATCCTGTTGCCGTGGACGAGGCGGTCGTAGGAGCGGCAATGACAAGGTGGACATCGGCGCCGATGAAGAGAGAGGAGGCGATGAAAGGATCCTGGTCCAGCGCCGTGGATGAGAGACGTCCATCTCTTGCAGTGGACGACGGGGTAGGAGTAGCGGCTCCGGCAAGGCGGAGGATGGGGTGGCGGACGGAGGAGGCTGGCCGCAGTGTGGAGGTTGTCGTGCCGTCGATGGTGTATGAATGGGGAAATGGAGGGGAGGGGGGGCTCTCAAACTTTGGGACGCGCTTCTCTGAAATGGGGGAAAGTTACGAACTTATCCCCCGTTTAAAATTTTGGACATCGCGTCGGTTGGGGATAGGACAGTAATCTCACATCTCCCAAATATTTGCCGGTAACTATTTCAGGCGAGGAGAGGGTGTTTTGCCGCCCACGGTTGGCGCCCACAGTGTATGAATGGGGCTGACAGGTAGGGCGGTTGTGTCACGTCTGATGGAAGTTACACATCTGCCCTTATTTAAAATATTAGCCTACATCGATTTCGGACGAGGAGAGTTTGTTTTGCCGCCCACCGTGTATGAATGGGGAAATGGAGGAAGAGACACATGTCTTTCGGACGAGCTTGAATCAAATGTGTTTTGCCGCCCACGTTTGGCGCCCAGCGTGTCTGAATGGGCTCAGAGGCCGTCGTGTCACGTCTGATTGAAGTTACTAGTCTACCCTTATCGGCAGCAGTGTAAATCCGGTCGATAAGGATGTACTCAGTGTCAGGGGTAGATAGTAATTTCCATCTCGCAAACACTTGCTTCGGGCAGCCCACAAATTATAGTGGGTGATTAGCCGCTTCGTTCAAAACTTGGGAGAATTAGCATTCACGTTTGCCCTGGGACCTGGCAAACTAAATTCAAATCCAATTTGTATTGGATTATAAATATCCATAGATAATTATACATTTTGTTATTTATTTCTTCAACACCACAAGAAAGATTTATTCCACCTTTATATATGATTATGATTTAGAAATGCCGTGATCTTCGAATTCAGTAGGTTGGATACACTCTGATTCAAACAGTTATTTCATCCAATACAATATGCTCACACGAAAAACAATTCACCTTATGTCAATCATACAAGTACTGAGGATTACCTCGCCTAAAAAATTTGGATCATTACAACACATGGACAACATGGAATTCCGGACAACATAGGGGGTCTTGCAACATAATCTATTCAGAGACATGACACAACATGCAAGTACAATAATCTAATGACAATTTCAACTGGTATCTAAAGAAGAACCGGGATTACCTTGGGCTTCAGATAGCAGAAACAGCAGGACCTCATCTGTCTTCAAATGCAACATTCTTACTTCCTCCAATTCTTGGGTTGCTTGCATAATGCGTGCCGCTAATTCCGTAATTTCCAGCCTCAAGATAAAGATTACCTCATTCATGGCAGTCACACCATCTCTTTCTGCCTCTAGTAGAGCCTCAAGCACTATAATATTTGTGCTCAGACTGCTCTCCGGCGGTGTTGCCTCTGAACTGCTACCATCTGGTAACATGGATGGCGCACTGCTTCCACAAATAGATTCTGGGGTTGTATATTGTGTCCTAGTGTGAACGGCATCCTGAAAGGTTTCCGCTGGACATAAGTAAGAGATAGTTATCGTATGATCCAGGCAGTAAGCTTACATGGTAAACGACGGACGAATTATTGCCGAGCATGGCAAACTATATTTGAATGGTTCAAAGCAGCATCAGCTGAAAAGAAATTAAAATGGTAAGATGAAACTAGGGATGTGAGTGGCAAATAAACGACATCCGCCAGTCCCATCTAGTTAGTTTTTGCTACCTCCCTAGTTCATTTTCCTTAAAAAACAAAAACTCTTCTGAACTATCATGCCACTAGTGGACTTTAATCGGGATTAAACGGGACCCAGTTGACATCCCTAGTTGAAAGGGAGTGTACAGCCGCTATATTTAAGTTGCCAAGGCATCTAAGCAGTTGAAATAATCCGAGAAAGCACTTAATAGTGTGGCCTCATATAAACTACGAAGACAGTCTTGTGATGAAGTTGAGAGGAAAAGTTAAGGACTCAAATGAAATAGGCATGCATTTCTTTACGATAGTACAATAGGCACTGCTGACATATTGGCCAACTCAAGTATAGCGTAACAACAAACAAGCATTCGAATCAAGCAATACAGCAAAGCAGACAACTGAACTATTTGTAATTCGGTAGGATTACACGTTGAGGGCACAAGCCAAGAAAGCAGCCCACTCGCATTACATTTCACATGTACTAAAACACATTGGCTTACCATATGTTGCTGTGAAGCCTAGCTGCTGTTGCAATGTTCTTTGAAAATATTGTCAGCATCCTGTGGTTGCAAATCTAGTTGTTGTAGTTTATTCTGCACCATCTATTTAGGTAAAATTAATTTTAGTCTCATGCACTGGTCCGAATTGATCATCAATGGTTCATCTAAACTAATGAAAGAAGGGTGTGTGCATGCACGACAATATATCTGCTTCCCTCTATTTTTATGCTTGTTCGAGGTGCCAGCTCCAAAAGAACAAATATTTTGCTTGATGGGGTTGGCAGCTCCATAATTAATAGAAGCATCAAATTAGTCATGCAACTTGGGAAGATCAAGAACACACAAACAAGTACTCACTCTGTCCCAAAATATAAGAATGTTTTTAACACTACACTAGTGTTAAAAACGTTCTTATATTATGGGACGGAGGGAGTAATGAACAGAGGCTCGGAGCAGTGATGTAATAGCTAGCATAAAAAAATGTAGGGTAAAACGAACAAAAAGCAGCGGAACCACATGCTAGTTTGCTGATGTGTAATTAAGCATAGAGAACATTAACCAGTCTGATGGAACCAACAGGTGGCATCAGAACAAAACTAAAGCATATTAACTATATGTGCACTGGTATGTAATTTAGCACATGTAACATGTTCACTGCTAGAAGTATGGCCCTACAGGTGCAAGCAGAATAACATGTCTCATGAAAAACTGAATGATGCCCTAAAGAAATTCAAAAGTGCGGTGCTTATGCTAGGAAAGTGAACGTAGGCGCCAGCCGTTGGATGATAGTACCTGATTCTCGGTGGCGTATGGATATCGTTGTCATACTTGATAGCTAAGGATCGTCGATGGTGCTCGTGTTGCGGTTGAGTTTGGGCCGGCTGTCGCCGTCGCTGAAGCGGCTCCGGTGCTACGGTTGCGGCGCCTGTCGACATACAAGAAAGCTCATCTGTGGTAAGTGAACAGTTGCACGATAAAGAGAAAAACCAAAGGAGTACAAATCGAAATAACCTGATGAGGCTGCGGCATCGGTAAAGCAGGGCCGGTGGAGCTGAATATGGCGTCCATGGAGCGGGTTCAGTGCAGTGGAGGAGGCTTCGGCGGACGCGTTGTACAATGCTTTCGGTGAGGCGAATCTGTTGCCGAGGACGAGGGCTTGTATGAAGGGCCAGCGAAGGGGCGGACGATGGAGTCAGTGAAGGGCCTACGCTGTGGTGGACGAGGGCGCCGGTCAAGCAGATCCGGTGCGGTGGACCATGATGGCGGTCAAGGAGATCTGGAGCGGTGGACAAGCCAGTCACTGAAGAGGCTCCGGTGAAGTGGTGAGTTGGCAGTTGGGGGTTCCAAGGTGCAGAAGGTAGATCCGACGGGGTGTGAGGTCCACCGCTGCGGCGGAGGACTAGATTCGGCGGCTTGCCGTGGTTGGGGGGGTCGGGGAGGGGAAGGGGAGGGGCTCTGGGGAAGAGTGTTGGGGGCAAAGAGGAGAAAACAATGAAGTTACCAAAGCAGCCCTTTTCCGTTCATGTGGCAGGGGTAAAACAGGAATATCGCAGGGCTAAACTTTCGGGTGCGTGATATTTCGATGTGAGCGGGAAGTTTAAAAGCTTTTGACGCCTAAAATTATAAGTATTCTGCTCTCGTACGGTCGACTATGATATCATGGCCGACAATCTGTTTGTTTTGTGCGAAAAAAGTGCAAGTTTTGAAAATCAATGTCTCCAACTCGAAACTTAGATCGTCCATTCAATTCAAATATGGATCATTGAGCTATTACAAGCAAATACCATCATACGGTCCAATTCAAATCTTACCTAATAATAAAGAGAGTAGGGTTTCGGTCGTTCATCGTCGTGGCAGTTTTTCAAAAAAGCCCCTTGGTTTACATAAAATCAACCCGCAATCCGCACCTAAGTAAAATAACGATTCGCTAGCGAAAACACCAGCCGCACGTCCCTTCTTTATCCTGTCCTCTCAACCGCCACAATCGCGCCCCATCACCCGACGGACCATGCCGCGGCTCCTCCTCCTCCCCCTCCCTCTCCGGCAAGTCGACGGTCACCACCTCGCCCCTCTCCGGCAAGCCGACGACCACCACAAACCAAATCAGTCCGCCGCTCGGCCTCTGCCGGTCCTAGCCTTGCTGGGAGGATGGCGGCTCCGTGAAAAAACAGAGAGAGAAGCGAGGATGAGAACCAACCCGCACAGCCCAGATGACCAAATCGTACGAGCGACAGAAGATAAAAAACGAGCTTACCTAGCCGCACGACCCACGATCCAATCCCATCTTCCACCTCTAGGGCGCCGCACCCTTACCATGCCGCCGCTCGCCAATGTCCCAGCGCCTACGCCTTACCCTAAGTCCTAATAATCCTAAAGAAGGAGAGAGGGCTGATCTGAAGATACATAGAAAAAATTAGCTGATCCGAAGATACACGGAAAAAATTGGAGATGCCATTTGAGCTATAATAATCCTAAAGAAGGAGAAGAGCCGATCTGGAGATAAAGAAAAAATTTGGTGCAGCCATGGTGTGCCCAGCCTAATAGATAAGTCGAGCTAATTTTGCCATATTGATTCATACAGAGATGGCCAACGATGGTACAGAGAAGAGCTCACGGAAGAGAAAACTTGGTGATTTCACCCAAGCCGCCCAGAATCCTTCCGCCACCGGCAGACGAGCAGTACCACCAGACCTCCTCCCTCGCCTCCGCCATAGGTCCAACCAGCCCCGAGCGTGCTGGCCGGCTGCTAGATCTGGCGAGCAACCGAGCCGCCACTGCATGCCAGCCCTGCAGCCCGCCGTCGCTCCCAGTCACCCACCGGGAGGGGCTCCACCACCACTGCACCGGTACTCCGCTCCGGCCCCGTGAGCCGATGAGCAGGCCGCCGCCGCCCCAGCCGCAACAGCAAACACACACACCGATGCTGCCAGAATTTCTTGCGCCACCTTTGGCAGCCGGGAAGTGGCTGGGTGGTGAGGTGGATGCAGAGGAGGAGGAGGAGGAGCGCTTGATGGTGAGGTAGAGGAGGAGGAAGATCGAGGCGGAACGGCGCTGGGTGGTGAGGACGAGATGAATGGCGAAGAGTAGAAGGGGAAGTCACTGGGCGTTCAGTGGGGATTTGTTGCTTGCTATTGCTTTTTTAATCAATTGTTGTTGCTGTACACCGACTGGAAGCTGCTGGATGCTATGCGTGCTAGCACAAAAAAATCGGGTGCTCATCCTTTGGATTTATGTGTGATCGTTAATGGCGCTGGTTGATTATTTGACGGTACCGAGCTGGCACACTTGCACTCTGATGGCAACAATTCCAACTTATGCCATCTGCTTTTTTTTGCGGGATAACTTATGCCATCTGCTGATATTCATGTTACTGTGATCTTGGAAATAAATTAAATATTATGCTGTAGTTCATAGGAAAGGAGCAGAAACCTGGACAGAACATAGAGTTGTGTTGTACCTATACTGAGAAAGGTTTGTAGATGAAACAAGTTATGATTATTAGTCATGGTATCTTTAGGAACAGCTAGAGTAAACTAGGTATTGTAATGTTGGACTAAGGATGGACCGTGCTCGGAGAAATCAAAAATCTGCTGCCCTCCGTGGCATAATATATCCAACATGTTCCAATTGTGATTTGCAGAATTTTTCTTGGAAGCGTATCGAGCAGGTCATATATTCATCAAAACTCTGAAACGACGCACTATGCCTTTTCTTGAACGCGACTAGGTACATGTCAAAACCATTTTCCATAATCATGGAACCAAGTTTGGACCTGAAATGGTCTCACATAAAAGGGAGGCGAAAATGAATTATGGACTTGTAACTATGAACCTTCTTCTGTACAGAGATGTACACTACACACACGACTATACAATTTGTTAGAAAACAATTCTCTACCCACGTTGCACCTCACCGTCTTTTAGGAAGATTTGAATCTGTATTATTCTTTTGCACACATTAGAAATTTTTGTATCGACCAGATAAATTTAAAGAGCGACTGAATTTTGACTTGCACATTTTCTTATGAATAGACGATTCTCAATGGTATCATAAACTTTTTTGCTACCGAAGATCCTAAAATAGTGGAATCTGAATGGAGCAAAGACAATAAGCTTGAGGATAAGAACTCACAACCTCATGTCCTGTCTCACCTCCTATTTTAGATACAATCCTAACGGTTCATCATTTTTTTTTAGATTACCAGTTCATCATATATGTAAGCTGTTTGGAGGATCAACAAAAGGTATCGAAGGAAAGGAAGTGAAAATGAATTAACCCAGCCCAAAGGAAGGGAACGAATAGAAGATGCTCATATTTACTGAAATGGTGATTTGCAACTGTATGGTTATACGAGGACAAAGTGGGGTTTGGTTGGCTTTTTTTCCTCCTCTTTTTTCTGGACAGTGGCTGGATTGTTCTTCCGGACGTATGGGAAGGATTTGGATAGTATAACACAGTTACCGGACACTGCTGAAGATGACATGCTTACTGAGTTAGGTATGTATTATATATATTTATTTTCTCCCGTTGCAACGCACGGGCATTTGTGCTAGTGAAATTTCAAATGTGTTTATCCTAAATATGATGACAAAAGCAAAAATGTGTATGTGTATGAATAAAGTGAATGATTATAAAGTTTGAACATGCCCGTATGTGTATATCTCTAGGTTTGATATATGAATTTGAAATCACGAAATTCCGGCTTAAAAAATGTACATCCATTTAAATGAATTACAAAAGCTAATGATGGAGTCGAATTCCAAAATTCCAATCTTAGGTTTGTAATTCTGGTACATCGAGGTATATCACGCATGTTCAAAAGTATCGTTATCTCATAGTACAAACTGTGAAACAAATTGATCAACCATGAGTGCACAATATCCCAATTATGCTAAAGTCCCTCAAATATAGACACCTCACTCTTTATGTGAAGCCACCTCCCCCACCACCACACACACACACACACACATAGAGAAGTCGTTCTCTCCCCCAGACACCAACACACGAGCACATTAACACCCCTCTCTCTTGTAAAGTCCGGACCCCAACATATGTCTCTATCACTTTGTCCCCCGGGCATGCACACATCTCTTCCCTCACTCTCTAGGTCTCCCGCTATCTCTCTTACCCAAGCACACGCACTATGTAGAGTGTATATTTCCCATACACACAAAACATCGCCCCCAAACGTCTATCTCCCTAGTTATGTGGTTCTCGCGCACCCACCTCACACACCACCCCCACTGCAAATAAGCACACTTTGTCTCCTTGTGCACCACTCTCCTCTTTCTATCTCTCCCACATGCGGACCCGCCCCAGCTCCTTCCCTGTATACATATATGTCGTGACTCTTTGCATAGCTCCCCAATGTATAATCGTTCTCGATTTCGCACATTGTTCTCTACACCATCTATTCTAGATCTCTTATGAAGTCCCTATCACACACACGATGACTCGCTTCCCCCGCGTCTCCGTTCATAGGCCAATTTCGGACAACATCAACATTGTCTCCCTATCTATACGCCATTTATGGACACAAACGACCCCTCTCTCCCCCTCTCTTCCTCTCTCTCTCTCTCTCCATCGCTAGCTCTCTCTTTCTCTCGCTCTCACACCCCTCTCCCACACACACACTCAATGTCTCTTCCAAATAGTCTGCTCCCCCGCCCACACTCGTGCTATCTCGCTACTACACATGTCACACCATTCCCCTTTCCCTTATACCAGGTATACATCATTAGTGGTCTCTCTACTCCACATACACTCTCTCCCTGTCACACACAAACGCGTGCACAAACACACACAGACACGCACAAACACCCATTTATCTAGATCCTCATCTCTCCCCATGTCCGCATGTGTATCTCACACACTCACTCTCTAATTATGTATATGTGTCTCCACGTTACACAACACAAAGCCCCATGTACATGTCTCTCTCTATCCTCCACACACATAGACACAAAGAATCTATTATCATTGCCTCAGTCTCTAACATATCGCACACGCACACTGTCTCTCTCTCTCTCTCGCAAACACGCTCAACAAGGGTTTCCCCGTGAATAACTTACCATCTAGTCATCAACAGTCGTGGCAGTACGGTGAACACGAGACGTGAAAAAGAATAAATCTACACGTGCTTAGACCACCTAGTATGACTACTAGGACTAGAGCAAGCCAAAAAGCGCGTCGCCGTCACCCCCTCCTTGTCGGCGACGGGAAAATCTTTGTTTTACACAGTCGAGAAGTCATTATGCTAAGGCCCCACATACCGAGGCGTTGAATAGAATGTAGATGCTAGTTTACGGAAGCAAGTATCGATAATACGTTTGTATCTCCATACTTATATTTCTTCTTTTATAAAAAACTGAGTTGGCGTGTATTAACAAAAAACTACCACTTTCAACCAGCCCTAGGAAGAATCTATTATACAAAAATAGCAAAAACATACCCAAAATTTCTTAATCCACGCCAAAAACTACTACTACCTAGTACTCCTACCAATTAGGTTCGTTTAAACCCATTTATGACTTGGTTGGCCCACACGTCCGTGCTGACGAGGCAGCTTAAACCAACACATTTTGTTTGACCGTTGACACGAGGGACCCACATCTGACCTTCTATCCTGTTATTCCCTCTCAAATCATTATTTTTCCTGAACATTACTTCAAACAGTACTGATGCGTGTTCGTCGGTGGCGCCGGTGATGAGCGAGTTGGCCGCCGCTCCGTCGGACGGGCCGGACGCCGCGCTAGCCTCCGCACGGGTTGGCAGGCTGGCCCGAGCATTACTCACGAGCGAGCAAGCCGCCACGTTGGCCTTCGCTCGAGCCAGATGGCTGGCCTGAGCGCGGCGCGCGCGAGCAAGCCGCCGTGCTGCCGTGCCAATCTAGCTAGCAAACCTTGCAGACAAGCAGCTGGACGGAGCTATCTTGTCTAGCTAGCGGCCGCGAGCGCCGGACAGAGCTGGCATCCGGGCTGCCGCAACATGGGCTCTGCACCATCGGCGATTTTGACCTCGCCTTCTGCCGGCGGCGGTAGCTGCGTCCCATGGCCGAGGATGACTAGGTGGACGGGCCGGAGGTAGGAGGTTACTCGAGGATTTTGGTTGGTAAGAGCATGTACAATGGTTGATAAGGTAGTCTTATCTTAAGTCTGCCACGTATGCAAGTGGTAGTAGTTTCTTGGCATTTTAGTGGTTTCTTGCATTATCAGGGGTTTCTTGTAAGGAACAATGTACGTACTACTAGCAACAAAAGGCGATTCTAGGTTGTGTTGTACTCCAACGAGTACTACTAGTGGTCGCGGGAGTGTATACCTCGTTTTGTGGGTTCGATCCCGACCGAACGCACAGCGGCCTTTTAAAAAAGATAGTACTACTACACTTCGCTGCGAGCCAATATTTTACACGGGTAGTTTGAGTTTTGAAGTCAAACGGATGTGCGGCCCCACAATCTGGGTGCACCGGACAGCCTAGCCACGTGAACGGGTTTTCCTTCCCAGCTTCCCGTGGCTCGCGTGCTCTCCCTAGCCGCACCTCGCTTGCAGCTTCCTCATCAGCTAGTAGTAGCATATTTAAACTAGCGCCTCCCAATTAAGCCCGAGGAGCCGGAAAAGCCTGGCAGGGCATTGGGAACTGTGCAATATGGCTCTGTACTCTATGTAAAGTGTTGTACTACTAGTACTCTGTAGCTTGTGGCGTTGCACGCATGGACTTCACTCCATTATTGGCTCTACTATAAAAGAAATTCCTCTTGACGTGTTTTTTTTGAAACGGAGGCAAAAGCTTTGCTTCATCTCATTCATAAAGAAGGAACTACTAACAAAGTTCGACGAGATCCATTACACCTCCACAAATGGAAGCGAAAAGCGTAGTCTCGCTGTATCAAATAACTCAAATGTTCTGCCCCCGCAGACCGCAGTAACCGTCGCTGATAAACAGGCTGCTAGTGTGTGCATGAGAGGAGCAACTGAGTAGGCCAGCTACTCCTACGCGAGAGGAGCGGCTGAATATAGCACCGAGAGTACCCAATAGGCCACTATGCAGGTGTACTTCCCCTGCATTGATAGTACAACGATGGTTCTAGAGAACAGTAGTACCCTGCACTTCCAACTGTAGCTCCTTGGCCCTGATATTCAAGAGTTCAAAACTGGTGCACTATACTATACTAGACTAGACTAGAAGTACAGTACATCGCACTAATACTCATAGTTGAGAAAAGTAGTACTTGTACTGCTACAGTACGAGTACGTACTCCTCCGTCACATAATGTAAGACGTTTTTTGACACTAGTTGGCGTGTACAAAAAATGGCAAAAACATACCCAAAATTTCTTAATCCACACCAAAAACTACTACCTAGTGCCAAAAATTTCTTACTAGTGCTATTATTTACAGTATAATGCAATCCCATAATGTTCCATAATGCTAGTACTAGTAGTAAATAATAGCCTCACCCCTTCGCTGAGGAACGATCTACAGTTGGAAGGGACGAGGCCCTGCGGTTACTATGCTCTTATCTCCTCCTCGCCAGTTCCCCTCCCCCCAAAGAGAAGGCAGTTCGTCGCTGCTCCCATGGATTCGCCAGGAGGTTCTCCTCCTCGTCGGGGCTAGGAGATCTTGGATGACGATCCTCTAGGAGAAATCGCACGCCGCTCCGACGTCCTCACCGCTGCAAGACTCGGTACTTCCTGCACCAACTTTTTCAAGACGCTGCTTAAACATGTTTGGGAAAAGGCCATGCATGTTGGTCTTCCATGCGTCCTCGAGGAAAAGGTTCTTCTATGGGACAATCCTTCGAACATTCCACCGCTCCCTGGCCATGGTTGCATGTTGACTCTGCTAGACTTGCCGACGTTGAGAGGTAGTCGGATTTTGTCCGATGAGTAGGTCAGTAATGGAGTTTGATCATGTAGTACTTAGTTATTCCATTTCCATCCCGTAATTTCTCCGCTGCCCACCGTCTTATATATAGGTCTGGGTCGGTGCCAACGAATATTGTCTTGCATACCTCCGGCCCGATACCACCATCATTTTGCACAACATCCACAACAGTGCGGCCGTTCCGATAAACCCCTTCTTCACCATTGGAATCGGCCTTCCGGACTGGCTGGGCTTGAATACGTATGATGATGCCTAAATGAGATTGAAGAAGATAGCAATTGCGGACCCGCCGACAAAGCGACGCGGCTACGACGATTACTATCTCATCGCGGTGTTCGACATAAGGATTGCCATCAATGCAAGACGCAGTAATGGCAGAGGCTGGCGCATGTTAGCGGCGGCAGATTTGTACCCCTACACGTTCGAAGACGCCATGCGCCATCTAGGCCGCATCTTCGCGGTGACAAGTCAGGGGACTTGTTTCATCTGGTTGCCATCCTACGGTACGGGAGATTACAAACGGAATGCACAAACCATCATTTGCATTCGTAACGGTACTCCATTATTTTGCAGGGACCAGTCATCCCCCGATCAAAATAAGATCACCGATCCTGGATGTGCATTTGCATCCGCGATTCGGTCTAACCTGAAACCTTGTAGCTGACTTTGGCATATTAGGATCAACTATCTTAGCAGTCGTTACCCATGGTACCACTGATGTGCAACATGGTCACACAATCTACCATGATCGGACCGTCACCATCTACCCAGGTATTCCATTTTTTAACCCTCTCGCCTTCTCTTGCATTGTTGTACTAGTAGTATACTTAGTACTACTAGTAGGAGTACTTTTTAACTTGGAGGACGCGTATAGCTAGCTGGGCCCTTGAAGACTTGAACCCACTAGCTGCCACCATTTTTGTTTTTCCATGTCTTACTATCTCATCCTTGTAGACAAGAGTGGCTATATATAATAAGCCGGTTATTTTACTTCGTCTATATCGGAGTAGTACTATTTGCTGCACAGTATTACTGACAGCTATATTTGAGCACAACATTATTATGCATGGACCTTGAATATGTATGTCACCATGTGTCCAGATCTGGGATGCCGCATGTACCAGATGAACGGCGCCGAGTTCGACCCTGTGATGCTACGTGGGTGCCGAGGAACACTCTTGGAGAGTACTCGCTTTTCATCGGGGACAACTACCCCATTGTGAAGCGGATGCCACCTTCCGTGCATGACACGGAAGGCCTGCCGTTCATGAAGCATGGTTGTGTCTTCATTGCACACCGCCGGATGAACGACATGCTGGGACACGCTATCCCTGATTTATGCCGCTTCAGCTTGGACGAGTCTTCATCGTTTGGAACCGGACTAGAAAGTTGTGACAATGATTCCCGTTGCCCACCGCTATGGATCGTGCCATCCATGAAGAACACCTGGGACTGGAACCTGGAGGAGGACATGCATGTAGCCCATCTATAACGTGTAAGTGGAGTACGGTAATTGTGAATGGTAGCACTGTGAATATATATAGACTAGTCGTGCACAAATTTATCACATGAATTGGAGATGAACTTGTGTGGCATACTGGCATTTGTCCTTTAGAATTTATTACTAGTAAATGTGTTATGTGTACGTGCAACTTGTGTGGTTGTTGCACGGGCTCCAACACACTCTTTGAGAAAAAAAGGTGGCACAGCTTTGGATATACGTGACGTGGCGGCATCATATAGTAGCATCATTCGCTATAGTTGTAGTACACTCCTACTAGGACGACAACTCCTATAAAACCTTGTGCTTGGCTCTTTGCCTCTTCAGGAGGTTCAACAGTTCATACTCGTGTGAACCTTGCACTTGCCTCTTCGCCTCTTCGGAAGGTCCAACAATGATGATACTACAGTACAATATGCGTCTGGCAATCTGACACCGATTGAACTGCTGCACGTCCACCGCGAGGGCAAGGGTGAGGGCGAGGGAGAGGATGAGGGAGAGGGCGCTATAGTCAAAACCCTCTCCTCGTTCTGCGAACCACCGCGCGCGTGGGCAAGGGAGAGGCGTAGTAAGCAAGCTTCTCCTCGTTCGGCGAGTTGACGGGACACATCAAAGCAGTACTAGTACTAGTAGTAGTCCATATTGCGTCCTTTCCGATTAATATGGCTTAATTTGAAACGAGAAAAATACACTGGCGGTCAACGTATGTAACAATACGCTCTTTACGGTCACTATATATAGTTTTGTGTCGATTATATGATCACTAGCTCATCATAGAGCACCGTATTGCACCCTACTGACCGGCCACATAGTCGATGTGGCACTTTGTTGACTGGTTAAATTGTCACCTGGTTTTTGGGTCCCACCTGTCAGTTGGCAGAGCAAAGAAATCAGTTAAACAAAACTTTACGCAGGCGCCACATGAGTCTAACCCTTGCGCCCGAACCGCCCTGGCTGTGTATGTGAGTGCATGCACGTGTCCTCCCTCGGCCTTCCAACAAAGAGTGTACATCGGCTATAAAACAAAGAGTGTAGTAGTACATGATGTACATCTACACTTTCAATGCATTTAGCCTTTAATCTAAATCGATATTGATTGAATAATGCACCAACTTGTGCTGTAGGTATAGGTTACATGTCTATCCTTAATTACAGCATGCAACGACCTTCATTTAATCTTCTTATCTCAATGGTCGCATGCACACATAAGTCTGCTACTTTTGGGCGTTAATTATACCCTGGTCAATGTGTAAATCTCTAAATGTACAGTATTTCACGGATGTAGGGAGTAGGTTGAGCACTTGAGCATGAGCGTGTGTGTTGCATCGTGTGCTGTGTGCCGCATGGGTGCGTGAGTGTTGCGTGCGTCCATGTGGAGTACGTGTGAGTGTTGCATGTTGCATGCATGCATGCATGCATGGGGCTTACTCCCTCCCATTGACATGTTCATATTTCAAACTTCCTCTGTTCCCTCCATATGGTGATACTCCCTCTGTTCCCAAATACTCCAGTACGGAGTAAAAGCCTCCCTCTGTTCCCAAATACGGAGTATTTGTCTTTCTACAGATCTTAACAAGTGACTAGGTACAGAGCAAAATGAGTGAAGTGAGCGTAGAGGCATAGGGATATTGTAGAAAGGAAATCCTCGCGATCCATCATTCCCCATCTTGGTCAGAGAGAACTATTCGACTAGTCTTCGCAGTGAAGTGACAATACACGTTGCAGCAGATGGGACACGTAATTAATAAGCTGAACCAGCGTGTTGGTGTTACTAAATCAGCCTTATCCAGTACTGCCATCATGTTTGCCAGTAGAGCATGCTTCCGCAAATATGCCTACGCACATGTGTCCTCCATTAACTGACATATGGGCCCTCTTGTGGTAGACCCACATGTCATCGGTGTAACTATTTACACTCCGGAGGACGGTGCCTATATCCTGGTAGTAGTACTAGTAGAATTGAGATTTAATGCACTTTCTTCCCCGTCTTCCACTCTTCTTCCTCCTCTCTTCCCCATCGTCGGCTGCACACCATTTACCCCCGCTCACTGCTCGCCCGCCCGTGCCATCTTCCTTGGTAGCTCGCGCGTACCATATCCCCCCGCTCACTGCTCGGCCACACGAGGAGAAGCTTCTTCTCTCGCCCGCCCGAATCCACTTCCCCGCTGGCTCGCAGGCACCGAAAACCCCAATGGCAGAATTGACTGACACGCAGAGCCACGATTGGAATTCCCTCCCCAATGTTCTCTTGGAGCAAATCTGTAGTCGTATGGACCTACTCAGCACCGTCCGTCTGGCCGCATGCTCGGTGTCTTTGTACCATCTACTCGTCTGCAACCGGCCGGCTCTTTTCAAGACACCTTGCTTGCTGATGCCCGATCCTCGCAGGTGGCCCAGACACTGACTTGACGATCCTACGGAGGTTGCCGTGGTGCCCCTCGACATGCTACCACTACCCGTCCACCTGTCCTTCATGCGCGACCACTACTGGGCGGGCATGAAGGCCAACTGGATCGTCCTCATCCACCACACCGGTAGTCCGTGGCGTCTCGTGGATATCTACACCCAGCGAGAGATCACCCTTCAATCGTTGGATACCGCCGACATCGAGCCTCGCGGCCCGCCGGACACTCCTGTCTACTACGCACGAGATGCGTCAAGCTTTTGGCTCGACCTCTATTTGCAGAAAGTTGTAATCTGCGAAGTGCCCACACCATCAGAAGACTACATGGATTACAAGATCATTGCCTTGTTCAACATGGGATTAGTCTATCTGGAATCCGGTCGCCATACATGGTTATGGCTCATCATCAATCCTGTTGAGGCAACATTTTTGTCTGATGCTATAGTGCATGATGGCATCGTTTACGCGGTCGACGCACAGATTGGCTGCCTATACTGGTGGAATCTATCGTCGTGTAATTGTTCTATCTCATCTCATCTTTACCTTATGAATACGACTGCCTGTTCATTTGTTACAAATTTAGAATGCATAGCATGTCTATAACCACATCATTGCTATATGTTCCTCTCATTTCCTAGATTTTTATGACCACACATGTTATTGTTAGAGTTGATATGAGAACAATTGACATCTAATGATTGTTAGAATACATATTATGAGCATAACATCATGATTGCTATATGTTACTCTCGTTTACTAGATTTTTATAACAACGCATGTTATTGCTTAGAGTTGATATGAGAATAGTAGTAGTAAGTGCTATGGTAGAATATGAGTAGGCGCTGTCATAGTTGTTTTCCTCTCATTGTTACATGATGTTTGAACCATGACATGTTGCTAGAGTATGAAAGCCATTGGCTTATTTTTTTAACTTGGGGTATGATTATGACCACGGCATTGCAATTCTCTGTCTATGATATGTGTCACTGTTATAATAATCTTAATTCCACACATACTCTGAACATGATTGTTTATTTTTGTCCTTTTGGTCTCCAATTTGAATTGTTGCAACAGACGCAAATGCGCTGGCCTTCATGATTCCAGGACCTGGAATCATACCAGCCGATGGGTGCTGGTTTATCGCTCGTTCAGCTGATGGCGGTCATTTGATGCTCATTCTCACATACCAAATTGACCAAACCATTACATCAAACCACATGCAGTACAATGCATGGGGCGTTCGTGACATTGATGGCTATGGCTGCTTCGTGTTCGAGAAAGATCCCAGCTCCGTTGGGCCAGGCGTATTCAACTGGAGGCGGGTTTACAGCCTCGGCAACCACTCCTTGTTCCTCGGGCTCAATTATCCGATCATCCAACCAATCATCGATCATATCACCGGCGATGATTACTGTGCTATGCAACTTCCATTCGCGAGGGGGGGCTGTGTTTACACATCATACCATGGGTTTCATGAATCACCATATCCAGAGATTCGTCGACACAACTTTTTGCCAGGTAATCTTCAGTGTGTGAAAGGCATCAAGCTTCCATGCGATGGATGGCTTTTGCAAACCCGACATGCGGTGATGTGGTTCATGCCAACAACAAATATGCACAACTTGATTCGTGCTGATATCTAGACTGAGCCATGTATTCTGCTGCTATAGCACGACCCTCTTTTGTTGGATATTATGTACTGTTGTTAGTTTGAAGCACTCCTCTGGTTTGAAGGATATATACCTTCCTGGGATCAAGTGCATCCTAATTCACCTGCGTAGGATGTACTGATAATGATGATGGAGATGATGTGCAGAAGCCATATATACACATATATATCAGTTAGGCTTCAAATGCGTACTTGTTAGTTAAACCCATGTATAAATTGTGACACTAAATACGACTAGTAAGTAGTACAGTAGCAGTACTAGTATATGTCGGTCAAATTATTCATCATGTCCACACATTGAATTGACGTGACAACACGCTGCGCGTGAGGTGACACAAGAATCCCGGTGGCGTGTTCGGGTATTCCGGACTTCATATTTGAAGTACCACTTATCTGTCGAAATCTTTTTTTTTGAAACAGAGGCAAAAGATTTGCCTCATCCATTAAATAAGAGGAGAATAGAGTTTAGAGTTTTTACAAGCGCCCTTACAAAACGGCATGGCAATTACTCTCGTACAACTTTCGAAGAAGTGCGAGTTTTTACTCTGTCAAAATCTTTCATCATTCACTTAAAACAGTCGATTGGTCATACATTGAGTACCATATAACTGGAATTACCGATGCAAGTCGAAGAAGGATTGGCCGGTGCTGCCGGCTGGCGTCAAGTTCGATCCCACGGATCAGGAGCTGATCGAGCACCTTGAGGCCAAAGTGAGTGTTGACAGCGCGAGATTTCAGTCTCTCATCGATTTGTTCATACCAACCATCGACAGCGAGCACGGCATATGCTACACCCAACCTGAGAAACTTCCAGGTAAGACACTGATCGATCGTCTACTTGCACAAACATATTCCTTTGTTTATAGCTCTATTTTTCTTTTTAGACGCAGACCTGGTGAAATAATTACAATTTTACAGTTAATAAAAAGTGAAACAAGTGACTGCAACATGCCAAAGATGTTATGAAAATGCCAACTAGGTACACTAAAACCTGTATTCCAAAATACTGCAGGTATCACACTGAGTGGCCTAAGGAAGCATTTCTTCCAGCGCAATTCCAGGGCGTTCAAAAGGGGCATGTGGACGCGTCGCAAGATACAGTCAGAGTGCGGCATGCACGCGATGTGGCACAAGACCGGCAATACCTTGCCTGTGATGGTCAACGGCCGGCAGACAGGCAGCAAAAAAGGTTCTGGTGCTGCACACCAACAAGAACTTCGACCAGCAGAGGACCAACTGGGTGATGCACCAATACCACATCGGGGACCTGGAGCAAGAGAAGGATTCGGAGCTGGTCCTCTGCAAGATTTTCTACCAGACGAACACTGGGGCTAGGAGCCCAGGAGTAGTTTGGTATTGGTAGTTGTACTACCTTGTCGTCCGCAAGTTGGTATTGTTGTTAACGATCTTTTGGTATGAACTTGCATTTGCTTCCAACCATCATGCCGAGGGTCGACGTGGATATAAAGCTGAATCATTTGTTTCGAAACGAATTCTCAGGCACCTGATTTTTATTTGATGGGTACTACCTCCGTTTCAGTTTACAAGTCCTGTGCGTATACCTAGGTTACCAATTTTATCACCATAATATAAACTATATAACATAAAAATTATACCTTTTGAAAGTAGAAACTCCATAATTTATGTTGTATATTTTTTGTAATATATGACTTGTATTAGGTTGGTCAAATTGACGACCTAGGAGTACGTGCAAGCCCTGTAAACTGAGAGAGAGGTAGTAGCATAAGCACCCGCCGTTCGAATTCCCAGTTTTGCAGTTTTTTTGAAACAAGTGCATGCACTTATTATCACGATAAAAAACAATATCCATGCTGCGTCCCAGTTATCAGTCTGTGCTTGCAGAATTCTCTCGTTTATTGAGCACGTATATTGTTTTTTCAGGTCGAGCAAGTTTCAACTGGGTTGTAGACTGACCAGGGTTGGTTTTGTTTTTAACAGGCCCAGCCCATGACGACAATGGGGCACAGAGATCCAGCAGGTATCTACTGACCTCTGGCCCGCCAGCGTTAGTTATATTTTGTCTTATAACATCCGCAGGCAGTTTTGTTACTGAATCAAACACACAGCCCAGTTCTATTTTCCTCTTGAAACGCATGTCCTACATCCGTTTTCTAATCTCTACCTATAGTTTTACTAGTTCATATACACGTATCATTATATTGAAAACACATAAAATTCCCTTTTCATATTTACATCCTTATTTTTGTTGTTTTTCCCACCCAGCGCTGATTTTTTTACCACTGGTTTTCCCTTAAACCAACTCAATTGTCCCACGTCTTATTTGCTTACAAAAACAAAACGATTTTTTTGGCAAATTAATAAGTTCTTAAAAAAATGTTTATCATTTCGGGATTACAACAGTTTGGACTTCACCGAAATATGCAAAATAAGGTTGAACTTTTTGACCGTGGTCCTGGGCAGAAAATGGGCTGTAATAAATTACTTCAGAATTAGCAAATGGGCTACAAATTGTAAAAAATAGCAAATGGGCTGCAAATTGTAAAAAATAGCAAATGGGCTTTATGTGGTCTGCCACAGATTTGGAGGCTGACTTGTGGGCCTACTAAGTTCATGCGTACACAAGGTTTCTTAAAAAAGAAACTTAGTCAACAATCGACTCTACCAGCGTCAGACCGTTAGATGTCAATCTAACGGCAATCGTGCTTCTTCAGTCTCTGATCTTCCTGCCCCAGCCGCCCAAACCAGCGCTGTCGGAACCGCCTGCTCCCGCCTCCCGTGGCCGGCAGTGCTGCCGGGCAGGCCTCACGGCCCCATCATACTCGCATCCCTGGCCTGTCTATCCCTCTACTCACCCACACCTCCTGTTATTTTCCGGCGACGGCAGCCGAACCAGTCAACCCTCGTACTCTCCACCGTGTGGGCAGCCACTGCCGTGTCTTCACCGGCTCCCTATCATTCCCTTCTTAGGCCTCACCGTCGTCCATCGCCCTGGTGCTCTCGGCGCGGCGTGGTCAATGATGTCCATCCAACGGCCGTAGTGCTTCTTCAACCTCTAGTCTTCTTGCCCCAGCCGCCCAAAGCAGTGCCGGCCATACTACTCCCACCGCTGGCCAGGCCATCCCCCCACTCACCCACTCCCCCTGTTATTCTGCGGCGACGGCAGCCTCACACCGCAGCCGAACCAGTGAACCCTCGTACTCCTCTCCGCGTGGGCATCCACTGCCGCATCTTCCCCGGCTCCGCGTTGTCCCCTTCCTAGGCCTCGCCGTCGTCCACCGCCCTAGTGCTCTCGGCGCGGCGTGGTCAATGTGGTCAACGACCGACTTCCATCGGAAGAGTACTGTACGTGGAGAGGCTGACAACTGGGTCCACGGCAGCCGCAAGGAAGTGCCTCCTTATTACGCGCAAAATAATTATTCCTCCACCTGACAGCAGGGACCCACCGGACAGGCCACCAGTATTTCGCGGAAAAAACGTTTCCCCCCTGACTGATGTGACCCACTGGACGGGCCACCGTATTTCACGAAAAAAACGTTTGCCCCTGACTGCTGGGACCCATCAGACGGACCATCGTATTTTGCGAAAAAAAGTTCCCCCCGCTGTCAGCTCGGACCCACCGGAAGTGCCTCCTTATTACGCACAGAAAAATGAATACTCCCCCTGCTAGCTAGGACCCACCATGGTGGGAGGCTGACTTGTGGGCCTACTAAGTTGACGGGGACAGAGGACTTTGTCAACTTAGTCAATATGAACGATTCTAGCTCTAGTGACCATATGATGTCCATCCAACGGCCGTCGTGCTTCTTCAATCTCTCTTCTTCCTGCTCCAGCCGCTCAAACAAGCGCCGGCGAGATTGCCTGCTCCCTCCTCCCCGCGACCGGCTGTGCTGCCACGCAGGCCTCACTGCCCCACCGTACTCCCATCGCTGGCCTAGCCATCCCTCTACTCAGCCACACGGCCACACCTGCTGTTATTCTCCGGCGAGGGCAGACGAACCAGTAAACCCTCGTACAGTCGTACTCCCCTCCGCATGGGAAACAACTACCGAGTCTTCCCTGCCTCTGTGCCGTTCCCTTCCTAGGCCTCGCCGTCGTCCACCTCCCTAGTGCTCTCGACGCGGCATGGTCAACGTGGTCAAGGAACGGCTTCCATCGGACGTGGACTGTACGTGGAGAGGCTGGCAGCTGGGTCCACGACCGCAACAAGGAAGTGCCTCCTTATTACGCGCAAAATAATTATTCCACCACCTAACATCTGGGACCCACTGGAAGGGCCTCTATATTTCGCGAAAAAAAGTGCCCCCCGCTGACATGTTGGACCCACCAGCTATCTTCGCACGCAAGGAAGTGCCTCCTTATTACGCACAAAAAAATGAATACTCCCCCTGCCAGCTGGAACCCAACATAGTGGGAGGCTGACTTGTGGGCCTACCAAGTTGACGGGGACGGAGGAATTTGTCAACTTAGTCAATATGAACGATTCTAGCTCCTGTTACCGTACGATGTTCATCCAACGGCCATAGTGCTTCTTCAACCTCTGGTCCTCTTGCTCCAGCCGCCCAAACCAACGCCAGTCGTGCCGCGTGCTCCTGCCTCCCGTGGCCGACTGTGATGCCGCAGAGGCCTCACCGCCCCCTACTACTCCCACCGCTGTCCAGGCCATCCCTCTACTCACCCACACCCTCTGTTATTCTGCGGCACAACAGCCTCACACCGCAGCCGAACCAGTGAATCCTTGTACTCCTCTTCGCGTGGGCATCCACTGCTGCGTCTTCCCCGGCTCCGAGTCGTCCCCTTCCTAGGCCTCGCCATCGTCCACCGCCGTGGTGCTCTTGGTGCGGCATGGTCAACGTCCTCAAGGAACGACTTCCATCGAACGTGGACTGTACGTGGAGAGGCTGACAGCTGGGTCCACGACCGCCGCAAGGAAGTGCCTCCTTATTACGCGCAAAATAATGATTCCTCCACCTGACAGCAGGGACCCACCGGACGGGCCACCGTATTTCATGAAAAAAACGATTCGCCTCCCTGACTGCTGGGACCCACCAGCTACATCTTCGCACGCAAGGAAGTGCCTGACAGTCGGGACCCACCTGGTTGAAGCGTACGTAGCATTGTCATTCTGGTCGCGAACGTGTACGTACATACTGGTCGATGTAGAGGCACACACGTGTCGTATATGTAGAGGCGCGCACGTGCCGTAGTAGAGGCGCGCACGTAGCATGTACACGTACGTACAACGGCGAGGGTGCAAGAAAGAAAATACGGCCACGTACGTACATACGGGCAAGGTCTCTAATGCCTATCGCGCATACGTACATGGCTGGGTCGGAACAGAGAAACAGCGTCGTCGTCGTGTTCATGGGGAGCCAACCGGCTGGGTCGGAACGGAATGCGTGGTCGTGTTCATCGGGAGGGCTTGGACGGAACTGACGATGGAAACGAGGCCTGGCATACCGCACAATGAAGGAAACGACCTTGTGTTCGACCGGCCACGTTCGAAACGGGGTCCTGTTGATCGGGAGGGGCCTGGCGTACCGCAAAACGGAGGAAACGGACCTCCTACGGTCGAAACGGGGGTCCTGTTGATTGGGAGGGGTGTGGCGTACCGCAAAACGGAGGAAACAGACCTCCTACGTTCGAAACGGGGGGTCCTGTCAATTGGGAGGGGTGTGGCGTACCGCAAAACGGACGAAACGGACTTGTGTTGGAGCGCTACGGTCGAAATGGGGGGGAGGGGTGTGGCGTACCGCAAAACGGGACTCCACAAGATACTGTTCATCTCCATCGTCGACCTCCTCCAGTCTCCACGGGCTACCGTCGACCTCCTCCATCCTCCACGGGCTCCTGTTCATCCAGCCTCCACCGCGTGCTACTCCACTGGCTACTGTTCAACCACCCCTCCACGGGCACCCCTCCACCGTCTACTGTTCATCCAGCGCTCCACACCACGGGGTCCTGTTCAACCACCCCTCCACGACCACCCCTCCATCATCTACTGTTCATCCAGCCCTCCACACCACGGGGTCCTGTTCAACCACCCCTCCACGGCCACCCCTCCACCGTCTACTGTTCATCCAACCCTCCACACCACGGGTTCCTGTTCATCCAGAGGCAACGCCACCGCTCATTGTTCATCCAAACCCCCCGCAACGCTCACTGTTCATCCCAGAGGCAACATCGATCGGCTTCAGTTAGCAGCAGTAGCGAAGGAATCGCTCCATCGGGTTCAGTTAATAGCCATCGATCGATCGCTCGGGTTCAGTAAAGCGTAGCCTGCAGTGCAATCGCTCGGGTTCAGTGCCTCGCTCGGGTTCAGTTAGAGCCAACGCCTCGCACACGCGCGCGTACCTGTATGAGAGAAACGCGCATCGCTCTCCCACCGTAACCGGCAACTCCCCGAAATTTTCCTCCCCCTCGCTTCTACCACGGTTTTTTCCGTCATGGACGGCCCAAAGAATGTCATGCAGCTGCGTCTCAGGCCCGCCCAGGACGAAAAGCCCATTTTCTGTCATGATTTTTTGCCATAGAAGTAGGAGCCCACCACATCTATGATGATACCCAGTTTTGTCACAATTATCGTCATAGAAGTGTCATATGTATGACAGAAAAAAATTCGTTCAGCCCAAAATGTCACGGATGTGTCTTTTTTTTGTAGTGAATGATACTGTAGGCGGTGACTTCTTAGGATAATAATAAAAGTTTTGCACTAAAGTATTGGTAAGTAAGAGATACTGATCGATTCGGTCGTTGATGAAACCG
The DNA here is from genome assembly GCF_018294505.1 of Triticum aestivum. Lineage (NCBI taxonomy): Eukaryota > Viridiplantae > Streptophyta > Magnoliopsida > Poales > Poaceae > Triticum > Triticum aestivum. Next base: position 641,208,330 of record NC_057810.1, read on the forward strand.
GTGAGGCCTGCAGTCTCGATTAGAGTATAAATGTCTTCATGAATTCCGGCTTCTTTCAAGAAATCCTCACACGGACATTCACACGACCGTACTTCCGCTAAGGGAGGAAGATTATACTTGGGGTTTTCTTTCTCTTTGTCTTGTTTTTCCTTAGAGCTTTGGCTAGAAGATCCTTTAAAGAGCCTCCTTAACATTTTCTGAAAATTTCTGAAATTTTAGTAACTTCAAAATAAAAGTGAATAAAACTAAACAAGATTGATAGCAACTACTCCTACAAGTGCCTAGAGCCTATATCATGCATTGGAATTGCTTGGGACCTCAAAAATTTAACATGCAAGCTCAAGAATATGGTCACCTATGCAGCACAAATTTGCAATGAATAAAGCACTAGAACAAAAACTAATTGGACCAATGGAGGAGTCACATACCAAGCAACAATCTCTCAAAGCAGTTTTGTGAATGGAGCTTTGAGCTAAGAGATCGAAAATCGCAGCAAAACAAGCTAGAACTCGGGCTTGAGCTGGAAGGGGATTTTTTTTGGGTAGAAGATGAAGTGTGTGGGTGCTGGTATAAGTGGAGGGGAGCCACCAGGGGCCCATGAGACAGGGGGCGCGCCCTACAGGGGGGGGGCGCCCTCCTCTCTCGTGGCCTGGTGCTTTCCCCTCCTGCAGTGTTTTCAGTGCCTAAAATCCTCAAATATTCCAGAAAAAATCATACTAAATTTGCAGGGCATTTGGAGCACTTTTATTTTCGGACTAATTTTTTAATGCACGGATAATTCAGAGAATAGACAGATAATACTATTTTTGCTTTATTTATTCTAAATAACAGAAAGTAAAAATAGGGTACAGAAAGTTGTGCCTTCTAGTTTCATCCATCTCGTGATCATCAAAATGAACCCACTAACAAGGTTGATCAAGTCTTGTTAACAAACTCATTCCGAATAACACGGAATCGGAGAAATTTCGAATAACACTAAGTTACCTCAACGGGGATATGAAAATCCCCAACAATAAGAATATCATACTTTTTCTTGACAGTAGGGAGAGGAAATTCAAAACCTCCAAAAATGATAGTTGGAACTTTTTCAATAGAATTGATACTATGAACTTGAGATTGTTTCCTCGGAAAGTGTACCGTATGCTCATTACCATTAACATGAAAAGTGACATTGCCTTTGTTGCAATCAATAACAAGGTCTACCAAGGATAATAGACATACTATCGTCCTCGGGAATATCGAGAATAACAAAGTCCGTTAAGATAGTGACATTTGCAACCACAACAGGCACATCCTCACAAATACCGACAGGTATAGCAGTTGATTTATCGGCCATTTGCAAAGAAAATTTAGTAGGTGTCAACTTATTCAATTCAAGTCTACGATATAAAGAGAGAGGCATAACACTAACACCGGCTCTAAGATCACATAAAGCAGTTCTAACATAGTTTCTTTTAATAGAGCATGGTATAGTTGGTACCCCCGGATCTCCAAGTTTCTTTGGTATTCCACCTTTAAAAGTGTGATTAGCAAGCATGGTGGAAATTTCAGCTTCCGGTATCTTTCTTTTATTTATGATGATATCCTTCATATACTTAGCATAAGGATTTACTTTAAGCATATTAGTTAAGCACATACGTAGGAAAATAGGTCTAATCATTTCAGCAAAGCGCTCAAAATCCTCATCATCCTTTTACTTGGATGGTTTAGGAGGAAAGGGCATGGGTTTCTAAACCCATGGTTCTCTTTCTTTACCGTGCTTCCTAGCAACAAAATGTCTCTTATCATACCGCTGATTCTTTGATTGTGGGTTATCAAGATCAACAGCAGGTTCAGTCTCTACATCATTGTCTTTGCTAGGTTGAGCATCAACATGAACATTATCATTAACATTATCACTAGGTTCATGTTCATCACCTGATTGTGTTTCAGCATCAGAAATATAAATATCATTGGGATTCTCAGGTGTGTCTACAGTAGGTTCACTAGAAGAATGAGAAGTTCTAGCATTTTTCTTTTTCTTCTTTTTGGAAGAACTAGGTGCCTCTAAATTATTTCTCTGAGAATCTTGCTCGATTCTCTTAGGGTGGCCTTCAGGATACGAGGGTTCCTGAGTTATTCTACCAGTTCTAGTAGCCACTCTAACATCAAAGTCATTTTTATTATTTAATTCATCAAGCAAATCATTTTGAGCTTTAAGTACTTGCTCAGCTAGAGTAGCAACCATAGAAGCATATTTGCTAACGCGGTGAAATTCATCTTTAACTCTAGCCAGATTATCACCTACGCGTCCTATCTCAAAAGCATTATTCTTTAACTCTCTACCAACATAAGCATTAAAACTTTCTTGTCTAGCCATAAAGTCATCAAATTCATCTAAGCACGGGCTATGAAATTTAGTAGAGGGTATTTCAACTTTATCGTATCTATAGAGAGAATTTACCTTTACTACCTGTGTCGGGTTATCAAGACAATAAGGTTCTTCAGGCGGTGAATTAAGACCATGTATTTCTTCAATAGGAGGTAAATTCTTAACATCTTCAGCTTTAATACCTTTTTTATTTCATTGATTTCTTTGCCTCTTGCATATCTTCAGGACTGAGAAATAAAACACCTCTCTTCTTTGGAGTGGATTTAGGAATAGACTCAGGAGTTGGCTCAATTGGTTCAGGAATTACTTCAGGAATTGGCTCGGGAAGAGTCCAATTATTTTCATTAGTCAACATATTATTCAATAGTATTTCAGCTTCGTCGACTGTTCTTTCCCTGAAAACACAACCAACACAACTATCCAAGTAATCCTTGGAAGCATCGGTTAGTCCATTATAAAATATATCAAGTATTTCATTTTTCTTAAGAGGATGATCAGACAAAGCATTATGTAACCGGAGAAGCCTCCCCCAAGCTTGTGGGAGACTCTCTTCTTTGATTTGCACAAAATTATATATTTCCCGCAAGGTAGCTTGTTTCTTATGAGCATGGAAATATTTAGCAGAGAAGTAATAAATCATATCCTGGGGACTACGCACACAACCAGGAGCAAGAGAATTATACCAAGTCTTAGCATCACCCTTTAATGAGAATGGAAATATCTTAAGGATATATAAATAGCGAGACTTCTCATCATTAGTAAACAGGGTGGCTATATCATTCAACTTGGTAAGATGTGCCACAACAGTTTCAGATTCAAGGCCATAAAAAGGATCAGATTCAACTAAGGTAATAATATCAGGATCAACAGAGAATTCATAATCCTTATCAGTAACACAGATAGTTGAAGTAGCAAAAGCAGGATCGGGTTTCATTCTAGCATTAAGAGACTACTGCTTCCATTTAGCTAATAATTTCTTAAGATCATTTCTATCATTGCAAGCAAGGATTTCCATAGCAGCTTTTTCATTCATAACATAACCCTTAGGAACAACCGGTAATACATAATCAATGGGGGGACCTTCATCATCACTATCATCAATAATAGGTTCTTCAATATTTTCATTCCCCCTAACTCTAGCAAGTTGTTCATCAAGAAATTCACCTAATGGCAAAGTAGTATCACGCACAGAAGTAGTTTCATCATGCATAGCAGAAGTGGCATCATCAATAACATGTGACATATCAGAATTCATAGCAGTAGTAGGTTTAGGTGTCGCAAGCCTACTTATAAGGAAGGAGAATCTAGTGCACAGCTAGATGGCAGTTCCTTACCTCCCCTCGTAGTTGAGGGCAAAATAGTAGTTCGATCGTCTTTCAAGTTCTTCATAGTGATCAACAGATATAAATCCCAAGTGACTCAGAGAATAGAGCTATGCTCCCCGGCAATGGTGCCAGAAATTAGTCTTGATAACCCACAAGTATAGGGGATCGCAACAGCTTTCGAGGGTAGAGTATTCAACCCAAATTTATTGATTCGACACAAGGGGAGCCAAAGAATATTCTTGAGTATTAGCAGTTGAGTTGTCAATTCAACCACACCTGGATAACTTAGTATCTGCAGCAAAGTGTTTAGTAGCAAAAGTGGTATGATAATAAAGGTAACGGTAGCAAAAGTAAAGATAAATGTTTTTGGGTTTTTGTAGTAGTTGTGACAGTAGCAACGGAAAAGTAAATAAGCGAAGAACAATATATGAAAAGCTCGTAGGCAATGGATCAGTGATGGATAATTATGCCGGATGCGATTCCTCATTCAATAGTTATAACATAGGGTGATATAGAACTAGCTCCAATTCATCAATGTAATGTAGGCATGTATTCCGTAAATAGTCATACGTGCTTATGGAAAAGAACTTGTATGACATCTTTTGTCCTACCCTCCCGTTGAAGCGGGGTCCTAGCGGAAACTAAGGATATTAAGATCTCCTTTTAATAGAGAACCAGAACAAAGAATTAACACATAGTGAATACATGAACTCCTCAAACTACGGTCATCACCGAGAAGTATCCCGATTATTGTCACTCCGGGGTTGTCGGATCATAACACATAATAGGTGACTATAGACTTGCAAGATAGGATCAAGAACACACATATATTCATGAAAACATAATAGGTTCAGATCTGAAATCATGGCACTCGGGCCCTAGTGACAAGCATTAAGCATAGCAAAGTCATAGCAACATCAATCTCAGAACATAGTGGATACTAGGGATCAAACCCTAACAAAACTAACTTGATTACATGGTAAATCTCATCCAACCAATCACCGTCCAGCAAGTCTACTATGGAATTACTCACGCACGGCAGTGAGCATCATGAAATTGGTGATGGAGGATGGTTGATGATGACGACGGTGACGAATCCCCCTCTCCGGAGCCCCGAACGGACTCCAGATCAGCCCTCCCGAGAGAGATTAGGTCTTGGCGGCGGCTCCGTGTCGTAAAACGCAATGAAACTTTCTCTCTGATTTTTTTCTCCCCGAGACGGAATATATGGAGTTGGAGTTGAGGTCGGAGGAGGTCCAGGGGGCCCACGATATAGGGGGCCGCGCCCTAGGGGGGGCGCCCCCTTGTCTCGTGGACAGGCCGTGGGCCCCCTGGCACTAATTCTTTCGCCAAAAATTCTTATTAATTCCTAAAAGTGCCTCCGTGGATTTCTAGGACATTCCGAGAACTTTTCTTTTATACACATAAAACAACATCATGGCAGTTCTGCTGAAAACAGCGTCAGTCCGGGTTAGTTTCATTCAAATCATGCAAGTTAGAGTCCAAAACAAGGGCAAAAGTGTTTGAAAAAGTAGATACGTTGAAGACGTATCATCGGGAGCACCTTGCGCAACCCCGGCAAAGGCGCATCTCCGCATGCAGGTGCTGGTTCGGCCTGTCGCCGCCGCCGCTGGTTTGCGGGCATGGATTCGGTTGGCCGTCCGCAGGGCTCGGCCCTCGCGTAGAGGCTCTGTGGCTCGCCGATGCCGCTCATACAGTGCGACAACTGCGCGAGGACAGTGCTACGGCTGACTTCGGGCACGCCGAAGCACCCCAGATGGGTGTTCTTCAAATGCGAAAACGACGGGGTTCATTCGGTTCATTTAGATAGCTCATTATGTTAGCTCATTTCGAACATCATCATGCGTGTAGAAAGATGGATGCTCATTTTGGTTTTGGGAAGGAGAATACATTGATTTATTGATAGAAAGAAAACTGATAGACGTTCGTGCACTCCTTAGTGCAATCGAAGGCAATGAAACGCATGCATGTGCAACTAGAGAGGAAGCAACGTCTACTTCTTTATTAGAACCTAGGAAGAAGAATGAAGAATGCAAGATCAAGAATCCGCAGATCAACAATGAGTGCATGGAGAAGATATTGCTTCAACTCGTGGAAGCAGTTATGAAAGTTGGAAATCTTCTAAAATGCATACTTGTGGTTCTTGTTTTCTTTGGACTTGCTATTCTAGCAAAGATTTGGTGATGTCCTATGTATGCAATGTGGTTGAAAATGCAAATTGAGATGCAAATTTACATTTTACGGGGCGGGGGTGGGGGTGGGGTGGGGGGAGGATACAGGTCGGCTTTGCGGGGTCTGGCTCTGCGACCGTTCGCGCCGGCCTGCAAAACAATTTTTCCGCGAACTGCAAACGTGAAATGCGGGTCGGCGGGATGCGGGGTCTGCTAGAGATACTCTAATAAAGGGGAGAGCACATTAAGGCAGATTGCGGAAAATATTCTATAATTTGCGGAAAATAGTCTATACCTTGGCATTTGCAACCTCCAAATTTCCTTGTGGCTATAACAACAAACGACGTAATCGTGTTTACAGATAAATAAAATCAGCCATGATGGAGCACCCAAATGTGCGCCACCAGCAGCCAGCCGCACGAAATAAGAAAAGGCAGATTGTGTGCCTCTGCTTCATCTACAAGATCTGGAGGAAGAAATAACTACTCCAACGGTGTGAAACTTTATTTCTGTGAAGCTGCTGCCTTGGAGAATTTTGCAAACATTACTCGAAGCCGGATTGCACATAAGAACAATTTTGACATGTATACCTTTCGGAACATCAATCGTACGCACAAAAATATGTGCACGTACCTGATGTCAGGTACTTATCATTTTCGTTAAAAGAAAAGAAATACATCCATTTCAAGGCTAGCGGGCTATGTCTACATAGCTCCGCCATTGGACTTTATTTCCTGTCATTCAACCACTAAATGAACATTTGTGGAAACAGTCTATAATTTATAGTAAATCTTTTGCGTCGAATAGATTAATTGCACGTACATGCACGCATATTGACTCATGTCTACGCCTTGCTAGCGCATTAGTGCTGGACACAACAACACATACATGTATATGTGCTATCACAGTTTTGAGTGTAACTCTTGTCCGGATCGTAGATGCTGCCCAGAGCATAGCAAATCTGTCTGCACCTCCCAATCGAAGTATCTCCAATCATGTAGTCGCACTTACTGTCAAGTTCTGTAAGACCTGCACAAATTGAGATGTGAAGAGGCTCAATGTGATTAGAAATAAAATAAACAATGTGATTAGTAAAGTACACATAAATCATTTTGATATTTCCCCCAAGTGAAACGCCCTCGCTGGGGGGCATTTCCTATTTAGCGCTGGGTTCCTACTGTTTTCCGCAAACCGGCGCCTGCAGAATCTGCAAGAGCTGGGACTCGAACCGAAGATCTTCTGGCTCACATCACACCGTGGTAACCACCACGCCACAGAAACTTCAGGCGCTTTATCCCATCACTGTCTTTCCTTGTCATATTTTCTTTCTTTTTTTTGTTTTCTGTTTTTTTTTCATTTTTCTGTTTTCTGTTTTCTTTTTTTCATTCTTCCTCATTCGATGATTTTCTTTCGAATGTATCCACATTTTCTTTAAAATTGATGAACATTTTCAAATTCCATGAACTTTTTTCTAATTCAATGAACCTTTTCAAATTTGGTAAACTTTTGTTCACATTTATTGAACATTTTGCCAAATCTGATGGACTTTTTTCAAAATTTGATGACATTTTTTCAAGTTTGATGAACTTTTTTCAAGAGTGATGAATTTTCCCTTCAATTTTGTGAACTTTTTTCAAAATCAATGAACTTCTTTCAAACTCATTGAACTTTTTTTCAAAACCCATGAACTTTTTTTGATAACGATGAACTTTTTCTAAAACCGATGAACTTTTTCTCAATATTTGTGAACTATTTTTGAAAGTTGATGAATTTTTTTCAAATCCGTGAACTTTTTTCTCAATATTTGTGAACTGTTTTTGAAAATTGATGAACTTTTCAAATTTGATGAACTTTTTTCTGAAAATTGTGAACTTTTTTCAAAATTGATGAACTTTTTTCAAAATCAATGATTTCATTTTTGATTCATGAACTTTTTTCGAAATGGTTTCAAATAGTTGAAAATTCAAACACTACAGTAAATAGATGTGTAATAAATTGCGCGCCTATAAATGTTGTTAAACAGTTCGCCCTGTACTTGGTCACTAGCACGTAGCTAAGCCAGGTGGTTAGCTTTTCGTAAACGTGTTTGTGAGGGCGTGTGTTCGATCCACTACGAGACCTATTTTTGCCGATTTATTCGCGCTACCCATGAGCGAGCAAACTTCGCCTGCGATCTATAGAAAATTTCTGGGCCGGCCCAGTTACCATCGCCTGCGGGCGCCAGTAAGCCGAACCGGCGCTGAAAGCGCCGGTTAGGAGCTCCCCATTGGGGGAGGGATCATCCCAGCGAATCAGGGCCCCTCCTTCGTAGGTTCATTGTAGTGCGATTCCAACACAACCGAATTGGCCCACTAAGCGCGGAGGGAAAACAGGCTAAGCCAAATTTTACTTCTTGGCAAACGAAAATGCCATCAACAACAAAAAGAAAATATGATACGGAAAAAAGCAGAGAAACATAAATTTACAAATGTGATATGGTATTTACAAAATATAAAAATTGCCATGCGCTAATTTGTAAAAGAACTGAAATTGGCTGATGCCAACTTCAACAGAAAGAAATTGTGTTATCTAGGCAAGTCCAATAAATTTGCCATGGTCCAAAGACAAAAAAAGTTATAAATGATAAGAAAAAGCACCAATGTCTAACTAATAAAATTGCCATGGTCTAATTATTAAAACTGTCATGATGTAAATAATAAAATTGTCATGGGCTAACTAAAAAATATGTCAGGGTGAAATAACAAAATTGCATTGTCAATAAAATAAAATTGACTACCATGTGCTCAATAATAAAATTACTATGGTACCTCCAATAGAACTACCATGGTGTAATTAATAAAATTGTCATGGACAAATTGAAAGAATTGCC